>NC_091557.1:32888670-32899428 GCF_042767895.1 Penaeus vannamei
TAGACTCGGGTACTCCCAGGCAAAGCACGGTCTTGCCCCCGAGACGGCGAAAGTTTAATCGTTGCATGTCTTTCGGGGCGGAGGAAGCGCCTTCTGAGTCGGGTCTCTGCTGGGAGTGAAATGGTGGCGTTGTTTTCCTAATTTGTTGTTTTAGCGTGTGTGTGTGTGTGTGTGTGTGTGTGTGTGTGTGTGTGTGTGTGTGTGTGTGTGTGTGTGTCTGTGTCTGTGTGTGTCTGTGTCTTTGTGTCTGTCTGCCTGTCTGTGTATGTGTGTGTGTGTGTGATTGTGTGTGTGTGTGTATGTGTCTGTCTTTGTCTGTGTCTGTATCTGCTTATGTTTGTGTACGCGTCCAGAGGCAGACAGACAGAGTGAATGAGGGTGAGGATGAGTCTTCAGTTAGATAGCTGATTATTAATGGTCTTCAGTCTATTTCCTAAATCTTTGTTGTGTTTGTTTCCCTTTGCATATTTGGATGATATATTTGTCCTCTTGATTATGTTATAATTTTGTTGAGGTAAATATTTGCTTATGATGTACTTTGTTTACATATTTTGATAATAGTTTACTTATTTTGATAATTATATCTTACGTTTACATATTCTAATAAGAGTTATCTTATTATTTTCTTTACAGGTAAGTACACAAAGCAGCTGGTCAGACACACACAATTGAAAGTGAGATTGCTGCGGTGAGTACAAAGGTTTAGATTATGTTTAAACGAACGGACAGACAGACAGACAGACAGACAGACAGGACGGGACGGGACTGGTAGACACACACATTGACTGACGGACAGGCAGGCAGACATTAAATAGTCATGTCGATTTTTGGTATACAACCAATTTAATGAAACCCAATAATTTTAAATACATTGTTTAATGACATTGCAGATATTTAGTGGTTACTTCAAACTTTTCGCGATTCCACTGTCCCCTTCTCCCCCTCCGCACCTCGACCCTCCCACCTCCCACCCACAACCCACCCACAGCCCACCAATCCCTCATAATTCCCGTTGTAATGCAGCCCCCTCCCCTCCCCCTTACCCCCTCCTGCAATTCTAGTTCCCCACATACCCTCCCTCAACCCTAACCTTCTCCCCCACCCTCAGCCTTCTATCCTTCCCCTCCTCCAACCCAGTCCAACCTCTGCCCCATCCTTCCTAACCCACTCCCCCTTCCCCACTTCCCCCTTCCTCACTTCCCCCTTTCCAAACTTCCCCTCCCCCTCCCATAACCCAGCCCACCTGCCCCGTCCCCCATTATCCCCGTAGTGATGCAGGTCCGGGGATATGATGAGTTTAATTAAAAAGTTTTCCCGTCGGTGCTGCAGGTCCGACGTCCCGGAATCCATGAGAGAAATTTGGGGCCGGGGTTGCGCTCGTTTTTAATGATTGTGCGCCTTATTGTTATTGTCATTATTGTTGTTGTTGTTATCATTATTGTTATTATTATTATTATTATCATCATCATTGTTGTTGTTGCTATTATTGTAATTTCCGTCGTCATCATTATAAGTAGTATTAGAAGAAGCAGTAATAATAATAACTGTTCTTCTTATCGGTGCTATTGATATAATGTTGTTATTAGTGTTGTTATTATCATCATTGTTATTTTACTAATACTATTACTACTACTACTGCTGCTACTGCTACTACTACTGCTACTATTACTGCTACTACTACTGCTACTACTACTGCTACTACTACTGCTACTACTACTGCCACTACTACTGCCACTATTACTGCTACTACTACCACGGCTACTCCCACTACTACTACTACTACTACTACTACTACTACTGCTGCTGCTGCTGCTGCTGCTGCTGCTGCTGCTGCTGCTGCTGCTACTGTTGCTGCTACTGCTACAACTATTGCTACTACTGCTGCAGCTACTACAACCTACTACTACGTCTATTACTAATACTGGTATTTTCTCTTTGTCTATCTACTCTCTTTCACTCTCACTATTTTCTCGCCTACAAACTTGTCATTTAAATTGTTACTATGTGTGTTCAATCTACCTGTCAATATACCTTGCCACTCCCTCCATCTAACCATCCATCCACCTGTCCATCTCATTCCGTAGGTTTATCACCGTACCTCCGTCTATTTCGTCAACAGTCTATCAAAACACACATGCCTCCAGTTCCTCTTTATTTTTACAAGCAAATACACAACGTAATGAATAAGAAGGCAAAAAGCAAATCTTTTGTTGCCGTGCATTGCAATGCCAAGCAACCGAGAAGGCGCATTTATCGAACCGCTTCCAGCCTTCCGCCAGTGGTTGTCAGCGCGGCCACAGGCTCAGCGGTCGGCGATGGAGGGTCGTTGGTCTCCGTATAATAAGAGCGATGGCGGTCGCGTCGCCGGTAATTGAGTCGCGGTGAATGATTGTTCCGCTCCGACGGCCGACGAGCGTGGTCGCTGTCGGTCGTGTGGAGGGGAAGGTTGGGGACTTCGCCTGTTTTTGTTGGGATTGGTGTAGTATTTAGGGTTTACGATGGGGGTTGTTGTAATGTGTTTGTTATTCTGTTCGATATTATCATTAAAATTAAAGCGTTATTGATGTTATATTTTTATGATAGTTTTATGCACGCTTTTGTCCGCCCTCGCGTTGACACAGCTCCCCCTTGCTCCCGAAGTCACCCGGGAGCTCTCGACGACGGGAGTACAGCAAGGAAGAGTTTCATGCTGACGGAGCAAAGTATGCTGCCGTGTTGTCTGTCCGTCACCGCGACGCTAAGGATCCTACGGAGAATAAAGTCACTCAGGTTGATTATGTTAAGAGGAAGTTTGTTTTTGCAGGCGTGCTTCTTGGCGAGGGAGGGAGTGGTGGGGTAGGGATATTGGTGGGGGAATAAGAGAAAGGAGTGTATATGAAGAGGTGAAGGATAGAAGATGTGGTGGAGCTGGGGGTGGAGATCGAAATGGCAAGAGAGGAGGAGGAGGAAGATAAAGAGAAGGAGCAAAAAGGGCAAAGGTACACATCACGGCTACCTTTGCATAGATAATAAAACATCTGCCCTCTGCCTCGTACCTACATTATAAGCATCGGGAATGCCAGCAGTTGTCATGGCGCGAAGGAAAGAAGCGACGGACCGGGTAACACTGCCCGCATGGTCGTTCCAGCTCCAAGCAAAGGCCATGTACTCTTTCACTCCCCCGCCCACCTCCACCCCCTCACCCACCGCCCACCCCCTCACCCACCGCCCAGGACCGAGGGAAGGGGGAGGGGCGAGTTCCATCGTGGAGGCGTAAGTAGACCCAAGGGAGTGGGATTTATATATTGAAGATCCTTTCCGTATTCCGTGGGCCTGGAACTACTTTTTAAGGGGCGGGGATGAGTGTGGGCTGAAGGAAGGATTGAATAGACGGGCGGGTAGATGGCCCGGATCTTGGGAAGGATCGTGGGTCTAAGCTAGGCTGGAGTCACTGTTATTATTTTTCAAGATAAAGATTATCGGGCTGTGGTAATGTCTTTAGAAGTATTGGTTGAGGTAGACAGACAGACACTCATATCAGTAGATAGATAAAAGTGTGATAGAGCAAAACAAAGCTGGATATATGACCATAATCCATCCATGAGATTTACTGTATATGCGGAGCGAGCGAGCGAGCGAGCGCGCGTGCATGCAAGTACCGCACATGCCATGAGGACCTCGCTGCATGACTGACACGTTGAAGGGGAACAGTCATGCACGTGTCCTGGTGACCTTTCACCCTTTGTCATAGCGGGAGGAGTCCATACAAGGATCAACGCTTTTTGCCTTTTGTCGAAATCGTTTATGGTGTTAATAATAGTGATACGAAAATAAAAGGGTAATGGTAATGGTGTAGGGATAATTTAATTGAAATCAGTATATCATTATCACTATGCTTATGATTTGATAATTATGATTATTGTAAATCGTTTTGATTGTTATAAAAACGGTATGTTACTGTTATGACCGGTATAATGATTGTGAATGAACCGCGGTGTGTGATAATAGCGAAATTGTGAGGACATAGCGATAATAATATAATGATCGTTTTGTTTGAATTGTGATAATTTTAATGTCATTATGTTGTTATTATCATTATAATCATCGTTTTGTTCATAACACGTCTATTGTAATAATACTTTAACAATTACATTTTTTTTCCTTTTCCATGATTGAATTTTCCTTGAAGTATCATTTATTCTGTGAATGAGGGTCTCACTCCACACAATACCTTTCTGATAATTAGGGTCGCATTGATAGCTCTATCAACAGAATTGTTTTGATAGAACCAATTACAAAATGGCGGGCGTCGGGAGAGCCATTTTGAATGATGATGATGACGGTGGCGGTGATGATGATGTGGGATGGGACGCGGGACGGGGGTGTTGGGACACGAGTATGTTTGATTGATTTGAGGGAGCACGGGATTGAAGAAGAGAGAGTAATTCGTTTTTTTTTATTTTATTTATTTATTTATTTTTTTATTGAATCATCATTTGATATATATGTATATATACGTGATATATATATTATATATACGTGATATATATATGTATATATACGTGATATATATATGTATATATACGTGATATATATATGTATATATACGTGTATATATATGTAGATATACGTATGTATTTATATGTATGTATACGTGTATATATGTGTATATATACGTGTATATATATGTATATATAAGTGTGCATATATATATATGTATATATATGTGTGTGTATATATATGTATATATATGTATGTATGTATATATATATGTATGTATATAGATATGTATATAAGCTAATATAAACAAATGAATTACTTGACAGCGCAAGCGGACGCCCTTTGTCGCACGAGATGAAGCTTGCAACTGGATCCGCAATTCTCCAGAGGCGCGAGACGTGTTTATTCGCTGCATTGCAAGGCCCTGCTCGGGTGGCCCGTGCAAGGGTGTCGCTGTCGATGTTTATATTGCAGTTTTAGTTTGTTTTCTTCTTTTTCGTCTTTGTAATATCGGCTTCGTTCTTCGTCATCGTTATCACCAATCACTACCATCATCACCATCATCACCAATCATCATTATCTTCTTCCCCCTCCTCTTCTTCCTCTTCCTCCTCCACTCCATCATCATCAGTCATCATCACCATCGCCATCGTCGCCATCATCTTCATTATCAGCATTATCATATTGTTTTTTTATGTTCTTATTTCTGTGAAATATTTGCGAAAACCAAGGAAAAGGCAAAGAAAAAGAGATGAAAAGAAAATCGCCGCCTCCTTCGAAATCTTTTCCGAGCGAACCCGAAGACGCAACGAACCTTAATTCCTCCTGTCAGCCGCTGATTATTTGCTTGATCGTTTATACTTCTCAATTAAGGCAATCTTCAATATACCCCCCCCCCCCGTCCTTCCTCCATGTCCCCCTTTCCCCATCATCCGTTTCTCACCCCTCCCTCCTTTCTTGTCAACCTCCTTGTTATTGCTCCCTTCCCCTCGGTCTCTCTCTTGTTTCCCTTCTTTTGTTGTTTTCCTCTTTCTTTTTTTCTCCCTCTTCTCCTGTGTCCTCTTCTTTGTTTTTTCCCTCTTCCTTATCTCTTCTTCTCTGTATCCTCTCTCTTCCCACCTCTTCCCTTGTCTATTTCCTCGCTATTCTCCCTCTTTCTTCTTTATTTTCCCCCTCCTCCCCATCTTCTCCTCTCTGTTTCCTCTCTTTTCCCACTCTCCTTCTCTCTCTGTTTCCTCTCTCTTCCCACTCTCCTTTTTTTACTGTTTTCTCTCTCTTCCCACTCTCCTTTTTTACTGTTTTCTCTCTCTTCCCCCTCTCTCTTCCCACTCCTTTTTTTACTGTTTCCTCTCTCTTCTCCCTCTCCTCTACCCCATCTCCCCACTCCTCTCCTCTTCACCTCCTCCGCCTCGCATCCTCTTCGCGTCTCCCCCATCTCCCCATTCTTGATTAATCAGAGCCAACTGCCATCTGCTCCATTTCTCACTGATTAGAGCTTGAAACGGAGGCCCCCCCCCCCCCCCCTCTTGCCCCTTCTCCCCACACCCACCCACCCTCGCTATGGGTTCTCCCCCTCCCCTCCCCCTCCCCTTCTTGAGTCACTAACTGATGTCATTTCCATTTTTCGGTCCGGATGGCACTTGCTTGCGTATCATGTCATTTCCCTTTTTATAGCTTGAATCGGGTCCTGCTCGGTGAAAGAGTGCAATGAACGTTTTGTGCGTGTTTAGTCGGATAATTTTTTCTGCCTTATTTTTGTTTCTTTTTTTTATCTGGTAGCTCTTGCTATTTTTCTATTTTTCTTCTCTTCTCTCTTTCTTCCTGTCCTCTCTTATTCTCTATCTCTCTCTTCCTTCCTGTCCTCTCTTATTCTCTCTCTCTCTCTCTCATCCTGTCCTCTTTTATTCTCTCTCTTTCTCTCTTTCTCTCTCTTTCTCTCTCTCTCTCTCTCTCTCTCTCTCTCTCTCTCTCTCTCTCTCTCTCTCTCTGTCTCTCTCTGTCTCTCTCTCTCTCTCTCTCTCTCTCTCTCTCTCTCTCTCTCTCTCTCTCTCTCTCTCTCTCTCTCTCTCTCTCTCTCTCTCTCTCTCTCTCTCTCTTTTCTCCTTCTCCCCTCTCCCCCCTCCCCCCCTTCTCTCCCTCACTCCCTTCCTTCATTTCGCCGTTCCCTGCTTTTTTGCCCTCTCACTTCTTCCTTTCTTTCCTTCCTCCTTTCCTTCTTTCTTTGATAACATTCACTCTTACTCGCTTTACTCATCCCCTCCCCTACCCACCCCATACTCATCCTTTCCATGGTGGCGCCATGAATCTTCTCTTGTATTCAGTCTCACACTCATCCTTCCCCAAGTCCGCCCTGACTCATCTAACTCATACCCTATGCACCCTCTCACCCATCCTGCCTTAAGTCCGCCCTGACTCACCTACTTACTCAAACTCACTCGTTTTACAATATTGCAGTCTCTAGGAGAGTCTGTCCTTGCAGCTTTTCCCCTGTTTATTTTAGATTTTTGAAATCTTTATTATTGATAATAATGTTATTGTTATTTATCATCACCGTCATTCATTATCATTACCACCATTATCATCAATCAACATTTCTGGTTTTGCTTTCTTTCGACCGAAGATGCAGGGAGTGAGCAAGGCATTCCCTGATTGCGTTACGTCGAGTGCTGGGAGGGAGGCAGTCCACGCCAAGCGGTGGTCATGGGTGGGGGTGGGGGTGGGGGTGGGGGGAAGCTGCAATTTTCTGGGATGGCGACGCGTCCACTTGACCTCTATGGCTTTGCTTTTTTGGGAAAGGTGAGGGTGGGTGTGTGATTGAGAGAGAGAGTCTGCGTGAGAGAGGGAGAGGGAAATGGAGGGGGGAGGGGTGGAATCGGTTGAAAGGGGGAGAGAAGGAGAGATGGGAAAGGCCAAACAGAAGCGGGAGGGAAGAGACCGACAGGCAGACATATTTTGTGAATTAAATATTAGAATAGAAAGGAAACAACGGACAACATTTTTGCCTTTGCACGCATTGCAAAACACGCCGTCGACATTATTTGATTGCCTAGCTTGCCATGTGCATGAATCTAGTTCCGCCTTTGCCGTTTTTGTTTTGTTTTTGTGCCTCAGTTATTATATTTTTCTGTGCCAAGTTTGTGGTCAAGCAACATTGCGGAGTCAGTGGGGCGTGAACGGGGTGATGTGTTGTGCGAGGCTGCGCTGAAAGTTGCACTCACCGTTGCCCTGATAACAACTTTACTGGAGGCTTTTTATGCTTTTTGTTTTTGTTTGTATTTTTGCTCTTTGCGGATGGGTTTGGGGCGTTTGCTGTGGTAGGCCTACTCGTGTGTTTACAAGTTTGATGTTTTATCTTTATTAGTGTTATTACTATTATAGTTATTATTATTATTATTATTATTATTATTATTATTATTATTATTATTATTATTATTATTATTATTATTATTATTATTATTATTACTATTATTGCTATTATTATCACTATCATTATTATTATTATTATTATTATTATTATTATTATTATTATTATTATTATTATTATTATTATTATTATTATTATTATTATTGTTATTGTTATTATTTATTTTTATTATTAATAATGTTATTGTTTTTGTTATTATTACTGTTGTTATTGTTATTTTTGTTAATATTACCATTGTTATTACTATTATTGTTACTGTTATTATTATTATTGTTGTTGTTAGTAGTAGTATTGTTATTATTATTATTATTGTTATTATTATTGTTATTATTATTATTATTATTGTTATTATTATTATTATTATTATTATTATTATTATTATTATTATTATTATTGTTATTATTAATGCTATTATTATTATTATTATTGTTATTATTATTAATGCTATTATTATTATTATTATTATTATTATTATTATTATTATTATTAATATTATTATTATCATAATTATTACTTTGTTAATTTTATTATTACCTTCGCCAACGAGGGTATGTTTTGTAGCGTCGGATAGTTGGTTGGCAGGATAATTCAGAAAGTTATGAAGATTCTTATGAGTTTTACCAGTGTGTCTTAGCCCAACTTAGATGCCATTATGGTGGTGATCGGAATCATGATCCGGATTCAGGATTTTTTAATGTTATTCTTCAAGTGTGGTTATTTTTATTGCTTTTATGACCCCATTGCCTTGGCGGAGGTATGCACTCCCTGGATGCTTCTAGTTATTGCAACTACAACTACAACAACAACTACTTCTATACTACTACTACTACTGTTACTACGACGACTACTACTACTAACTACTTTTATTATTATTGCCGTCGACATAATTATAATTAAATGAGTGATGCAATATTAGTCTCTTTGTTCTTATCTTGGATTCTTCGAAAAGAGTCAGGGTCAGGAACTGGCTCAGCAATAGCAAAACACAACAGCATGCAGTTTATTCCCTGTTTCTGCAGATAAACTGTAACGTATTTTCTTCACACAAAATAATTGCACGCTTTGTTTATTTATATTTGCTCATTTCCCTACTAGTTCTCTCTGTTCATGACCTCGTGTTTTATTTATTTTGATTAAATTATTTTTTTACGAATTATTTGCGCTTATAACATACCTCTGCGGCAAAATTGTCCCTTGCAATTGTACCTTTGTCCCTCCTACTTCTTCTCTTTCCTTTCGCTTCGAAAATTCCTTCGCTTTTCGCTGCAGAAGTCAGGGGGCTGGTAATGAACTGTGCCAGACGGTGCGGAGGTCACGTGATTGGCTTGCTAACTACTTCTCGACTTCTTTCCCCCCACCCCCCACCCCAACCCCCAACCTCACGGCACCCCACCCACCCCCTCACGAGCTCTTTCTTCCCCTCCCCAGAGACGCAGTCATTCCTCTCCCCCCATTCCCTAACTTTCCGACTTCTCACACCCCTTCGTTTCCTTCCTTCCCTCACAGACTTATTCCTCCTCACAAATCTTTTAATTCCTTTCCATTCACTACATCCTCACCTCACATTTAAATGGCCACCTTCTTCGCAATTTCATGAGCTCCTCCTTCACCTCGACACACAACCCGCCCCTCACACTCTTCATACACTCTCATCTCTCACACATTTCCCTCGCTCCAACCTCATGACCCTGTGTTCCATCCCTCCAGACCTTAAGACCTTTCCCCACCCCTACCCCTACTCCATGACCCATTCCCTCCCCCACCCCCCGGATCCCTCCCCAACCTTACCCCTACCCCATGACCCTTTCCGTCTCCCATCCCTGAAACCCTCCCCACCCTTACCCCTACCCTATGACCCTTTCCTCCCCCACCTCTACCCCTCCCCCACCCCCGTGATCCTCCCCACCCTTACCCCTACCCCTTGACCCTTTCCTCCCCCACCCCCGTGACCCTCCCCACCCCCTATGAATCGCAGCTGACCGCCTCACGCGCCGTTGAGTCGACGAGACTCCGAAGCCGAGGCAAGAGGATGCGTCAAACCACGTTCAAAGGGAGAGCGGAATTCTGCGTTGTTGCTCTTTTATTTTTCCTGTTTTTGTTGTTTTTTCGTGGAATGTGTTTTATGTTTTATTATTTCTGCGGCGAGATGCACCTTCTCTTTGAATCATTCCTTCAGTGATCTTGCACTTTTGCATCGGGCATTATTTGACGCCTCCGGTCTTTATTCTCTTATTTCTCTCTTATACCAATTCCTTCCTTTATTCCGTCAGTCGTCTTGCACTTTCTTGTCGGAATTCCTGTCTCTTAGTTCTTCTTTTTTGTTGATTATTCCTGAATATTTGATTTCCTCCATTTCTTTATCTTTTATCTTATTGTATCATGGACTAATTCCTTGAGTCTCCTCACATATTTCCGTCACAGACTGATGAGGAAGTGCGTTTCGGGGTCCGGCTTGATTGACTGTGAATGACTTCGCTTCTCCCTCTTCCATCCTCCTTCTCTCCCTTCTTCCCTCCTCCTCCTTCACTCCCTTCTTCCCTCTATCCTATCCTTATCCCCTCATCAACATCATTATCCCTTCTTCCTCTTCCTTATTTGATGCCTGCCTTCCATCCCTCTCCATCATTTGTCTTCCTTCTTCCCTCCATCCACCACCCTCCTTCCCTCTCCCTCTCTCCCTACCTCCCTCCCTCCCACTTCCTCCCTCCCTTCCGTCACCCTCCCATCTCCTCTCCCTTCCGTCACCTTCCCTCCATTCCCCCTCCCACCTCTCTCCTCCCTCCCCCTCCCATCTTCTCTCCCCCTTTCCCTCTTCCTCCCTCCTTCCCTTCCCCCTCCAATCTCCTCTCCCCCGA
>NC_091557.1:32899928-32914928 GCF_042767895.1 Penaeus vannamei
CCATTTTCGTATCTTATTTTTTTTAAGATGAAGGCTTGAGTGTTGACATCTTACAGGCGGCCATAGCAAAGAATGATGACCATGAAAGCGGCCATATGGGTGTGAAAGGTTTGTCAGTTCGCACATACACACACACACATACACACACAAACACACACATACACACACATACACACACATACACACACACACACACACACACACACACACACACATACACACACATACACACACACACACACACACACACACACACACACACACACACACACACGCGCACACACACACACACCCACACACACACACACACACACACACACACACACACACATATCCACACACATCCACATCAACTTAAGAAGGAGGAGGTGGGGAAGGGAATAGTGGAGGGGGCAGTTTGCTGGCTAATCCAACCTTAGACATTTGTTGACCGTTCAAATTGTGAGTGGTAGACACACACACACACACACACACACACACACACACACACACACACACACACACACACACACACACACACACACACACACACACACACACACACACACACACACATATCCACACACATCCACATCAACTTAAGAAGGAGGAGGTGGGGAAGGGAATAGTGGAGGGGGCAGTTTGCTGGCTAATCCAACCTTAGACATTTGTTGACCGTTCAAATTGTGAGTGGTAGACACACACACACACACACACACACACACACACACACACACACACACACACACACACACACACACACACACAGAGTGAGAGAGAGAGTGAGTGAGTGAGTCAAACAGACAGGAAACCAGGCAGGCAGGAAGACGAGAAGAGAAAGGCATGGCTAAGGAAAAAAAGGGAGAGGAAGAGGCAGAAAAGCAACCGAGCGGCGGAAGGGAAAGAGGTTAAGATTCATTAGTCGCGGAGATTGATACTGCCAAGGAAACAGGGCGAGCAAGAAAAGATGGAGTCCCCGGACAGTCGATTCGCGTCGCGCGTGACGGGAAGTGAGGCAGGAGGGAGAAATGTCCTCGATATTTATTGTGGCTCCGACGCCCCGGCTTCTCGCGTTCTCTTAATCGAACTGATTGGTCGGCTAATTGAATTTAGATTGGAAGGCTGACTCGGCAGTTGACTCAACATCTTGGCGATGCAAGCGATGCAAGATTGAAGAAGGAAGGACGCCGTGAACAGACTTATACAGAGTTCGATGCAAGAAGGTTGGGGATCGCCTTCTTTGCCCGCGTCCACCGCCAGCTATAGGATATCGCTCCCACGCTTCCCTTACGGAATCCTCCTTTGTTGATATCAAGGATCGTTGGCGTGATTGGATGGGACATGTTGTTACACAAAACGTTTACTGTATGAATGATATGTAAAGGAGTTACGGGATAACCACGGCTTTACTGATTAACCCTCAGATAAAAAAAAAAAAATCAGTGGTGAGACCTTTTTCTGATACCTCTTTTCTCACCATTCTCCCTCCTCTTCTCTGTCCACCCTTTTCTTCCTCCCTCCCCCTCCCTTCCTTTTCCCGCCCTCCCCTATTTCCCTTCACCCCTTCCCCCTGCTCCCCTTTCTCGTCTCCCGCTTTTCCCACCCTAGAGGAAGTGTAAGGTAACCCTTCCCCGCCACAGCTATGCCCGGATCGCACCCTTCCTCCTGTCGACTCGTCTGCCCGACCGCAAACCCCGGCGTCTGGAGGATTTTGTAACATCTCTAACATTTAATTTGGAGTTCCTGTTTTGTCTGTTATTTTTTCGGGGAACTGTTGACTATTGTTGTAAACTTTTTGGTCGGTTCTTGCTAATTTGTGAAAATGGAAAATTTGTCGTTTTGGGGACAGAACATACAGTTTGATTATCCCGTAATTCTCAGGTAATAAAATAGGGTTTTGATCCAGGGTTCGCGGGCACATGTGAAGGAAGGGTCGAGTCAAGTGAGGCATCGGGCCTTTATATGACCGTTCACATGAAACAAAGGTACAATAAATAAGAAAAACAAAGTTCATGGGAGAGATGGAGAAGAAGAAGGGAGAAATATAGCTATAGTGAAAGAAATGGACAAGGCGGGAGAGAGAATGCGAGAGATAGTGAAAGAAGTGGAGAAGGAATGAGAGAGAGAGAAAAAGCGAGAGAGAGTGAAAGAAGTAGAGAAAGAGGGAGAGAGGGAGAAAGCGAGAGATAGTAAAAGAAGTAGACAAGGGGGGACGGAGAGCTTGAGTTTGCGTTTGCTTGCAGGAAAGACTAGCTGGACGTCGTAGATTTCCGATGCCATTTGTGGGATTTGCTTTTATTTTTTTATTTTATTTTTATTTTTTTTGCACGTTACGACGTTTGTATTTCGAGGCAGGGCAAGGCGAGAGAAAGACCCATGAGAAAAAATGGAGGTAGGAAACAGAGGGAAAAGTAAAGAGGAAGAGAAGGAGGAGGAAGCAAGGAAAAGAAAAGGAATAGTACGTCGAATAGAAAGACAGAAAGGGAAAGAGAGAAAATATGTTAGAGTGTCATTACTCGCGTTGATGCGGCTTTAGAAGGAAGGAAGGAATGGGGGAAGGAGAAGGAGGAAGGAAGGGTGAGGGGGAAGGCGTTATATGAACAAGGGTTAAGGTTAAAGGAAGAATGATTGAGGAAGAAAGAAGAAATCGAGTGAAAATGCAAGTTGTATAAGAAATAACAAGAAGAATAAGGGAATAAGGAGAATGCAAAGCAAGGCAGCGCAAGTAGGAAATGTAAAAATTATTATGAGGGAGACGAAAAGGGGAGGAAGAAAAACTTAGGAAAGGGAAATGTAGGAAAAGAAAGGGAAAGGGGGGGAGGGAGAGTGTGAGTATGATTCAAATAATCCAATATTTCTCTCAAGATGTCCATTTCAAAATGTTCAAAAGTATCTACGCCTCTTTCCTCTCTCTCTCTCTCTTTCCATTTATATTTTCCTTTTTTTTCTTCCTCCTTTTCATTATTGTTTTCCGCCGCCGATTTGTACACGTAAAATCCTTGGAATGCCACGCAAAGGGAAGGGGGGCGGATTTGCACTTGGTATTTTTGGTTTGTTTTGATGTGTGTGTAGGATTTATGGGCTATGTTTTCCATGATTATTTATTTTTGTGATCATTATCGTATTTATCAATTTTACTAATACCCCCCCTCACACACAATATATATATATATATATATATATATATATATATATATATATATATATATATATATATATATATATATTATGTAAATGTAAGCTTTCATTTTCAGTTAATACCATCTCATTTATGATTATGAAGTTATAAAGTGAATGGTGAGTTATGGTAAATTTCTTAACCCACCATATATTTTTGTGATGTGAAGAGTGTTTTTTGATGGTCATTGCCATGAATATACGACCTTCTTAAGTTTTTTATTTGATTTTTTTGAGGGGGGAGTGGATAGACGGTGGCCATTTTTTTCATTCCTTCTCCTCCTTCTCGTCAGTCTTCTCCTCTTCCTCCTCCTACTCTCCAATAATGTCATCAATTTCTCAATTGCTTGTTTCTCTTTTTCGAGGAAATAGAAGCTTCATAATGATTGCACGAACTCTGCTTAACTCATTCCCTTTCCACAAAGATTCCATCAATCATTTTCTTTTGCTTCCTTTGTTTATTGCTTATCGGATTTTTCACGTTCCATGTCACCAGAATGTGCTCGCATAGAAACGTGGGAGTAAAGGATAATAAGGGAAAATGAAAGCGAAAAGTGAAGACCATTAAAGGAAGATGAAGGAGAAAGAAAGAGAAGGGAGTGGAAAGGGGAAGGGAAGGAGGAAGGGGCAGAGGAACGAGAAAGAAAGGAAAGGAAAGCAAGGGAAAATGAAAGAAAAGGGGGACAATAAAACGAAGGGAATGAAGGGGAAGGAAAGCGAAGAAAGTGGAAGGGGGAAGAGAAGGAGGGACATGAGGCGGGGAGGCAGGTCAACAAAAAATGCTGACTTACGGTTGAATGGCTCCTTAGAACGTTTTGCATCTCAGGAGGGAAATTATTGACAGTCCTGCAACCTGCCTCCACCTCTAGTCTACTGTCGCAGACTCCTCCCCATTCCCTCCTCCCGCTGCTTCTCTAACCCCATTTCTCCCTCCTCCCTCTCTCTTCTTCTTCGTCCTTCCTCACCCCTTCCTTCTTTCTCCCACCTCCTCCCCACACAGCCTCATTTGGTGGTGTATTGACGTCACTGGCGCAACCCTGAAGACTGTAACACACCTCACGTTGTGACACTAACCTTTCTCGACAGCCGCCTTCTCCTTCCCTTATTGCTATCCCCCATTCCTCGCTACTCATCAATTTCCTGTAATTTGCTTCGTCTCTAATTTTCCGTTTTCTTCTTTCTCGTCGTTTGCTTCTTTGCTCATACATTTCGCTTTTCCGTTTTCCTCTTCTCCCCTCTCTCTCTCTCACTTTCTTCCTCTCTTCTCTTCCTCTGTATTTCTTTCTTCTCTTCCCCTCTGTATCGTCTCCCGTTCCTTCCCTCTCCTCTCCCTACTCCCACCTCCTCTCTACTCCCCTCCCCCTCCCCTCCATAGTTTGGATGGGCCTCACACATCACCCTAACGACTGCCCTTGCGAGGATGGGGATGAGAGAAGAGTGGGTGAAGATGGTGGGGAAGGAGGTAGGGATGGAGGGCGGGAGGGAGGTGGAGAAGGGTGGGTAAAGAAGGACGGGAGGGAGGAGGGGAAGAGTTGGTAAAGATGGTGGGGAAGGGGTTAAGGGTGAGGAAGGGAAGGGGAGAGTTAGTGAAGATGATTGGGGAGGGAAGAGGAATGGGTGGAGGGAGAGAGCGGAGGGAGGGAAGGGATGGTTAAAGATGGTGGGGAAGGAGAGGGGATGGAGGGGGAAAAAGATGGTGAGGACTGGGATGGGGATGGGGGAGGGAAGAGAAGAAGAGTGGATAAAGATGGTGGCGAGGGATGTAAGAAAATAGGAAAAGGGTAGGTGAAGAATAGTGAGGGGGAGAAGAAAGGATAAAATGGTGAGGGAAGAAAGGAGGAGGGAGGGGGCGGAGGTAGGGAGGGAAGCGAAAGTTAAAGAGTGAGGGAAAGTGATTTCTTCAACTGAAATTCAAACTTTTGTTTCCTTTTACGAGAAGTTTATTGGGCTTTGGGCGATTATCCGGGATGATTCTTGAGTTGCTTATGTTCGTCTTGTTTTGGTTGTTTATGGCAGTATTTGTTTTGATTGACTGTTGATCGACTTTCGGTGACATGGTTCGTCTCGTTGCTTGGTCCTGTCCGTTTCTTTTGCGGATGGCGGGTCTCTGCCTGTGAATCAGGCAATAACGTGTTATGGATCAGTGCGAGGAAGGGAGAGAGAGAGAGAGAGAGAGAGAGAGAGAGAGAGAGAGAGAGAGAGAGAGAGAGAGAGAGAGAGAGAGAGAGAGAGAGAGAGAGAGAGAGAGAGAGAGAGAGAGAGAGAGGGGGGGCTGTGAGAGAGGGAGGCTTGAAACTATTTTTCTTTTTCTTTTCATATGATTGATTTTCTTATGTTAGAAGGTAGTAAGCCTACGTTGGGTATACGTCCCATTTTCCTTTAAGAGGTGAAAAAGAATCAAGGATGGTGAATGGAAATGATTATCGGGTATTATTAGGATTGTGTGTAAACTGCTCTTTGTATAGAGAGATGAATACATATAAATGCATGTATACAGACAGACAGACATTCATATTCATGATTCAAGTTTATATGCTCATAAACACCCCCGAACATTAAAGAAACGATAGACAGGATGTGGAATATGGCAAGCTCCCCCCGTAGACTTATTCATGAAGGATCTCGAAGATTCCGCCCAGTACTTTGGAATGGGAATTACACACATACTTTAGGCGGAGTTGTAGCAGAGCAGGAATCGTGTAAGACGCTCTCAGTCGGCAGGGAGAGGGCGCGTGTGTTTGGCTGCGTTTATGTAAATGTTTCTTATGCTGCCCCTTACATTAGCTTGTATTAGGCTTTCTTATTTATTTTCTTGTTTGGATTATTTGTTTTTTTTCTGCAAATGGTATTCGTCCTTTCCTTTCTATCTATTCTTTTCTCTTCCTACGACCCTCATTTTTCTTTCCTTTCCTGTCTTCTCTTTCTTCCTTTCTCCTTCCTCCTTTTTTTTCTTCTTCCTCCTCCTCTACCTCGTCTTCTTCTTCTTCCCCTTCCCCCTCCCCTCTCTTTACCTCCCCTTCCCTTTTCCCCTCTTCAACTCGCCCGCTTCCCTCGCCCTCCCTCTGCGCCTGCCTCTTCCCCTTCTTCCGTAGTTCCCCGAGGCGCCGTCAGTCGCCGAGCTCATTTACATGTGGGGTTTATTTCCCGTGCCAGCGCCCCCTCTTCCCCTCCCGCGAGACTGCCAGTGTTCAGTGATTATAAATACACTTTTTTGTTGGTTGGGTTTGCTGCCTCTGCTGTTGCTGTTTCTGCTAGTTTTGTTTTCCCTCCTGCTGCTGTTTGTGCTGTACTGTTTTTTTAAGCTGTTATTTCTGCCCTCGTTTCTTCCGCCATTGCTGTTTTTGTTGTTAATATTGTCACTCCTCATGAAGTTTTTTTTTCTGCTGCTGCTGTAATTGCTGTTCCTGCAGCCGCATCCTCGCAATGCTGTTAGGCGGAGCACATAAGACCTGATGCCTTGCAGTAATAGGGATCTTTTCTACGATTTTTGTTGTAAAGTCAATGATGGGACTTTTTGTTCTTTTTCCCAGTTGTGTTATTTTTTCTCTGCATTTTCTGGATTTGATAATGGGTGCGTACATTAAAAGTTATTGTGGAATCTCATTTTGGTGAATTGTAGTCTTCACTTTTATAAATATACTTTTTTTAGTTTTAAGTCTTATAATATACTTTTTTCGGTCAGTTTATCTTTTTATTTATTTTCTTTCACGTTTCTTTTCGTTTTTTTTCGTTATCCTCCAGTTCAAACCATCCCTGAAGCGCAAGGCCTGACCCAAAGTAATCGCACTGTGCTATTGCAAGGGCTTTGTTGCGCCAAGTATACGTTATTGCCTCTCTGCCGCGGCTTGCAGGAGTTCTCAGACAGTCTTTTCTGTTCGCCTACTTTCGCTTCCGCCCTCCCTGCTCCCCCTTCCCCTTCCCTTGGCCCCTCTTTCGCCCCCTTCCGTTTACCTCTAGCCCCTACCCCCTATCCCCCTACACCCTCCGCCTTTGCCCATACCCCAAAGCTCCCTTACTTCTATCGCTACTCCTATTTTCCCCTCACCATCTGCCTCAGCCCTTGCGACTACTCTTAACCCTATCCCTATCCCTGCGCTTACCCGTACCCCTACCTTTACCCCTTCCCTTACCCCAACTGTTACTCCTATCCCTACCCTTACACCTACCCCTACCCCTACCCCTACCCCTACCCTACCCCTATCCCTTCTCTTATACCTACCCTACCCCTTCTCCTATCCCTACCCCTACCCCCTGTCCTTGGCTGACCTTTCCCATGGCCCTACCCCTATCCCTTATTTAACCCTACCCCTGCCCCCTGCCTCCTCCCATGCCCAATCTCTCTGCATGTTCACGCACGGAAGCACTTGCGGTGTTCTCCCATCGGCGCTTGCCTCGTAAACTGCATTGTTTTTGTTGTGAATTACCGTGTTGTGCATTAAGTCGGCGTTAGTGCGTTTGCGGTTTGTGTTTATCCTTTTCCTTGTTTATGTTCCGTGTGGAGGCGTGTTTATGTTGTGGCAGTGTTTATGGCGGTTTGCGTTCGGAATTGTGTTTATCTGGCAAGGCGTAAAGAACCGTGGTGTGTGTACAGGGGTTATTGGGGGAGGCGGGGCAAGGGCATTGCTAGTATTTTAAAGAGGTTTCTAATAATACCGGTTATGAAATGCAAACGTGTATGATTATGTATATATGTATATATAGTTGTTTATAGTATTATGGAATGTGTTTTCCGTACTCCACGTATTGATACACACAGAGGCATAGACGTAAATTAGTACAAGTCACACACACACACGCAAACACAAATCATGCATATGCATACACTTTTCTTTTCTCTTCTCTTCTCTTGTGTTTGTATGCGTGCACGCACGTACGGACACACGCATGCACATACACGCACGCGCGCGCGCGCGCGCACACACACACACACACACACACACACACACACACACACACACACACACACACACACACACACACACACACACACACACACACACACATATATATACACAGACACATACACATACACACACACACACACACAGATACACACACACATACACACACACACACACACACACATACACACACACACATACACACATACATATACAGTTCTCTTGTCTTCTCTTTCCCACTCACACGTAGACACGGGCAGTATTGTAATAGAGACATAAACTTCTGTTAATTATGAATGCAAATGGTAATGCCTCTTTTACTAATTATGTTTTTCTTTTTCCCAGGTAAGTACAGCAGAAGTTATAAGTCTCCCCCGGCCCGCACCGCCGTAATAAGTACGGTAAGAGGACCCGAGCCAGACCTGGAACTAAGGTATATGGCTGCTGTAGCTAACGACTGCTTCTGTGTTACTTTTCTGCGTCTATTTAATGCCAGGAGTGGGAAATGGCTGTTATTAGGGCCTGCCATCCACTCTCTGCGCTTTTCTATTTTGAATTCGTTTGCTAGTCCGTTTGTTTTTCTTTTTCTTTCTTTCTTTTTTTTTTGTTCTTGTTGTATCGCGGAGAGTCTTGATTTATTGAATTATTTTTTCTGAGTCTGAAAAGAGTCTTTTATTTTTTTATTTTTCCTCCTTTCTTTGAGCACAGCACATATATATGCAAAATACTTGTATATAAAGAGGCCCTATTCTGGAAATTTTCATTCGCTCTCCCTCTCTTCCATTTCTCTCCCTTTCCAGCTTTGCTTCGCGTTCTTAGACACATCCTTCTTACTTCCCTCCCTTCCTCCTTCCCCTCACTCCCTTCCTCCTCATCCTTCCTTTTTCCCTTCCTTCTCCCTCCTTCCTTTTTTCCTTCCCCCTCCTTATCTCTCCCTTCTTCCCTTCCTCCTCCACATTCCACAAGAACAGAGAGGAATGGGGAGCAGAGTGGCCATGTTTGTGCACCTGGCGTAGTCACGTGTGTAAGCGCCAAGGACTAGTGTTTACCTGTCCTAGGGGGGTGTTTTGTCACCTCGAGAGAGAGATGGTGCTTGTTTGTATTTATAGGCTTGGCTGAGGGGAAGAGGGATAAAGGAGAGAAGGAGGGAGAGGAGGAAAAGATGAATGGAAATGATGATGAGGTTAATAACGATGGCAATGTTGATATCAGTAATAATGATAATGGTAATAGTAAAGACAAAAAATAAGAGGCAGATATAAACATGAGAAGAGAAAAAACAGGAAGTGGGAGAAAAAAGAGAAGAGGGAAAAGACGAGAACCGAGGGAGTAAAAAAACAACAAGAAGAAAACCAGAAGCCGAGAGTAGTATAGAAGAGCGAATTAGAGAGGACAGTATGTGCACAGACGTCCCAAAAGAGATTACAGCACCGCGGGAAACGACTTGAGGAAATTCTCGTGAAGTTGATGGGTTTCGTTGAGGTCAAAGAGAAACCGCCAGATTGGTTACATCTTGGACCTCACTCCCTTTTAGAAGTTAGTTGTTTTCATTTTTCTCTCAATATATTTTTCGTTTTTGTTTTCTCTAGGTTTGATCTGATTTCGGTTATATGAGGGACTGGGCGGAAGGAGAGGGTAAGGAAAAGGAGGGAGGCAGGAAGGATGGAAAGAAGGAAGGAATGGAGTAGAGAGCTGACAAGTCAGAATGACGAGAAGGGCAGATAGACGGGAAGATGATCAATAAATAAATAGATAATGATAAAGAGAGGAAAGGAGGAGGGGAGGGGAAAGACGGAGAAAACGAAGTGAGGCCGAGAGCAGAGTCTGGGAGACGAGAGACACGACTGTATCCCGGCGGAGGCGCAGACGGAGCTGGGCCAAGCCGGGCCGCGCTGGGCCGGGCAGGCGGGCGAGCTTGCGGGCGGCGTAGGGGGAAGGGGGGGGTGAGGGGGGGGGGGGGGGGAGGATGTTGCGACAAAGTCTATTGATCTATACCGGGGGCCAGCAGATACCGGGAGCGGGGGCAAAGAGACGAGGAGCGATAGGAGGATGGGGAAAAAGGGAAGGGGGGGGGGGTGGAAGAGTGGGAAATACAGAAACATCGAGGGAGTTTCGTAAAAAGAAGGGTGTGGTGTCTCGAGATAGAAAATGTAGCCATGGGAGGTCAGTTTCTCTTTCTCTTTCTCTCCCTTTCTCTCTCTCTCTCTCTCTCTCTCTCTCTCTCTCTCTCTCTCTCTCTCTCTCTCTCTCTCTCTCTCTCTCTCTCTCTCTCTCTCTCTCTCTCTCTCTCTCTCTCTTTTCTTGCGTTTTTGACTTATTACCATGCATATCTCTCATCTCGTTTTTTCCAATTTCCTCTCGGGAGTTCTCTTCTCTTATATCTTTTTCCTCTCTCCTCTTCTCTCTCTCCTTGTACCTCTCTTTTTACTTTTAAGTTTCCATTCCTCGGGGAAGGAAGGAGGGAGGGAAGGAGGTGGAATGGGATAGGATCAAGGATGCTGCGTGAGGTCTCGCACTCCCGCGTGAAAGGATTCTTGGCCAAAATAATTTAATCGCGGGGAACTTATTCTGAAGCTGTGGATGTCTGTTTGTCTTTTTTTCTATGTCTGTATTTATCTACTTCATATTTGTGCGTGTGTGTGCGGTGCGTGGTACATGTTTGTGTCGGATGCTCGCGTCCATATGTATTAGTGCAAAAAATCTATTTCCCATTCAAACCTGTAGCGTCCGAAGCGATTCCGCCTCGTGCCATTTCATTTGATGTTTGGTATCCACGCCATTTTGCCGCGTCAGGCGGCGGCGGCGGCGGCGGCGGCGGCGGCGGCGCAAGTGGCGGCGGCCGAAGATTTTTCTGGCGCGTCCTTGGAAAGGGCTTTGGAGCGGAATTTGAATATGGTTCGGGGCTTAGCCTTGCGGATGAGCTTAGCCTTCTCCCTTTTTCATGTCTTTCTTCTTCTTTCTCTATTCCTCGCTATACCTTTCTGACATTCTAATTTTTACTTTCTCTCTTCCTCTCCCCCTTCCCTTCCCCCTTCCCCCTCTCCTTCCCTTCTTCCCCCTCTCCCTCACCCTTCCTTCCCCTCCCCTCTCCTCTCCTCTCCTCCCTTGCCCCTCTCCCTTCGTTTCCCTCTCCTCTTTTTTCTACTTTTACCTTTATGGCCTTTCCTCCTAAAATCCCCAATACCCGGGCTTTGCACTCCTGCGCCGCACCGCCGTTGCAGTACGGAGGGCAAAACTACGAGCCGGGAGGAGGACTGCGGAAGTGGTGGAGGAGTTGGCGGTGGGATGGAGAGGATTAGGGGGAGGATGGAGGGGTGTTTAGGAGAGGATGGGGGGAGGGGAGATGGAGGGCAGAGGAGATGGAGAGGATGGTGGTTGGGGGGAGATGGAGAGGTGGGATGGAGAGGATGGGGAGATGGAGGGAGGGGAGATGGAGAGGATGGTGGTTGGGGGGAGATGGAGAGGATGGGGGAGGGGGAGATGGAGAGGATGTGGAGGGAGAGGGGAGAGATGGAGGGGTGGAGATGGAGAGGATGGTGGTTTGGGGGGGGGAGATGGAGAGGATGGGGGGAGGGGGAGATGGAGAGGATGTGGAGGAGGGGGGAGGAGATGGAGATGGTGGGGTGGGATGGAGAGGTTGGTGGTTGGGGGGAGATGGAGAGGATGGGGGGAGGGTGGGATGGAGAGGATGGGGAGGGGAGGGTAGATGGAGGGGTGGGGATGGAGAGGATGGTGGTTGGGGGGGGAGATGGAGGGGTGGGGATGGAGAGGGGATGGGCAGGGGAGAGGGAGATGGAAGGGTGTTTAGGAGAGGATGGGGGTTGGGGGGAGATGGAAGGGTGTTTATGGGAGGATGGGAGAGAGGGGAGGGGCGTTTAGGAGAGGATGGGGGAGGGGCGTTTAGGAGAGGATGGGGGAGGAGGAGGGGAGATGGAGGGGTGTTTAGGGAGAGGATGGGGAA
The DNA here is from genome assembly GCF_042767895.1 of Penaeus vannamei. Lineage (NCBI taxonomy): Eukaryota > Metazoa > Arthropoda > Malacostraca > Decapoda > Penaeidae > Penaeus > Penaeus vannamei. The sequence continues at coordinate 32,911,947 of NC_091557.1, forward strand.
GGGGAGGGGAGATGGAGGGGCGTTTAGGAGGAGGATGGTGGAGAGGGATGGAGAGGATGGGGAGGGGAGGGGAGATGGAGGGGTGTTTAGGAGAGGATGGTGGAGAGGGGATGGAGAGGATGGGGAGGGGAGGGGTGTGTAGGAGAGGATGGGGGGAAGCGGAGGGAGGTGGGGTCCTCCCTGCTAGTGCAAAGTAAAGATTCGTGTGAGCCGGGAAAGTGTGTGGGGGTGAGGAGGAAATAATGGAAAATGAAGGAGTGGGTTTAGTAAGGGCAGGACAAGGTGGGAGGAGGGAGGGAGGTGAGGTGCTGGTGGGAGGGGGGGGGAGGTGGAGATGGAGATGGAGTTAGATGTGGAGTTGGAAATAGAGAGGAGATAGAAATACACGAAGAAAGGGTAATGGGCAGGTTATGCAGTGGGGAAAAGGGTAAAATATTGATAAGGAAGGAAAGAGTGAGAAAGGGAAGGAGGGCGGAGGAGAGTGAGGTCGTGTTAGACACATAGCTGTATAGTTAAGTAAAATCAATGAAATTCTAAACTTTCCATCCCCTCACTTTCCCTTACCCTCTTTTCCCCCTTCCTCTTTTATCGTCCTTCACATTTACGTCTCCTCTTTCCCCCTCCCCTCTCTCTTTCCTCCTATCCACTCCCCTCGTTGTCCGTACATTTCCCTTCCTTTCTCTTCCATTCTTACACCCTTTTTCTCTTCACCCCCACTTTTTCCCCTTTCTCTCTCTTCTCCTATTCCCACTTTTCCTCTTTTCTTCTATTCCCCTCATCCCCTATTTTCTCCTCTTCCTCTCTTTTCTCCTATCCCCCTCTCTTCTCCTCTTTTCCTCTTTTCCCCTCGCGTCTGCCAGGCCCCGCCATCTGCCGCCAGCTGTTTCGGCACTTGAGGAAGGCCGCCCAAGTAAGCACTGGAGTATGATAACCCTTTTCATCTCCTTCGTGTTTACGTGGGTGTTATCGGTGTTGTTATCGCTTCTCCGCTTATTTGCGCGTGAATGCAGAGCTGGTGTGTGTGTGGGGGGGGGGGGATGGGAAGGAAATGGAGGTGGAGATGGAGGTGAAGATGAAGATGGAGATGTAGGTGGAGGTGGAGATGGTGAGGCAGATTTAAAAACGGACAAGGCAAGGGCATGGAGAAGAAGAAGGAGGAAGAGAAGAAGGTGGAAGTGGAAAAATACGGAAATCTAAGAGGATGAGGAGACACAAAAAGAGAACAGGATGGGGGGGGGGGGGGATGGAAGAAAGAACGGGAGGAAGGATGGAAAGGAGGAGAAGGGAAAGGAGGAAATATAGAGAAAATGTGAAATGAAAGCAGGTAGTGACACAGGTAAATAAGAAATAAAAAATGGCAGATTAATACAAAAAACAAAGAGCTTAAACTAAATCAGAATAAACATAAGGTGTTGCAAACTCAGATTTAGACCTTAGACGTTTCCACACCTTCATATATCTATGGGTTTATCCTTCATTTAGCCTCCATATTCTCCCTCCCCTACCACCCCCACCCCTACACATACCTAAATACACATGGGAAGTATCTTGAGCACACTCTCTCTCCTCCCCCAGCCTGCACCATCAGCCTCCACAGTTCCTATTACCCCCCCTCCCCCCACCGCCACCCCCCACAAAAAAAGGGAAAAAACATTCTAGAATTCATCCCCTCCACCCCTCCCTCACTGCTTCAAAAAATAGAGAGAGAGAGAGAGAAAAAGAAACTGTCGAAGGTGTGGCATAAAAAGAGAGATTCTCTTGCCTGCCTTTTCATATTCCGCAGAGGCATGGAAATCATACCCCAGGACGGCTTGGGAAGGGGCGGGGGGTGGGGGGGGGAGGGGGACTCGCCCGTGTAAACGAACCTTTTCTTTTTACTCTCCTCTTATTCCCCCTCTCCCTCCCCCTCCCATCCCCACTCCCCCCCTTTTCACTTTTTTCCGCTTTTCTTTTCGCGTTCTTGTTGGTGTCTTGGGAATTTATGTATTTTATGGAAATCATTTTCTTTGTTTGGGTGGTGTATTTTTTCTTGTATTTTGAAGTTATTTTGAAGTTATTTTAGGTTATAAAATTATTTATTAGTTCTTGGATTTTTAAGATTTTGTGTGTACTGCCGTATTTTGGTCATAAAAGTGCAGCGCCAGCAGAGGAATCTATTCGGATTTTAGTATATGGCCTCAGCGCCACTCGTGGAACTTGTTATCTTTACTACTGGTATACGCTCTCCCTCCCATCCCTTCCCCCTACCCCCCTACCTTCCCTCCCCCCCTCTTCCCCTTCTCCCTCTCTCTTTCCGTCTTCCCCTTCCTCCTCTCACCCCCTTCCCCTCTGTGCCATCTTTCATCTTTCCCTCCTCCCTCTCTTCCCACCTCTCCCCCATCCCCCTCCTTCCCTTCTCTCCCCAGCCTCCCTCCCCTGCTCCCTGCCCACTTCCCTCCCCAGCCTCCTCCTTCCCGCTTCATGCCCATCCGTTATTTTTACGATCGGGCTACACGTCACGGCAATGCCCATCATTCTCTAGGCATTTAGATCCGCTCCTTCCCCCCCCCCTTCCCCCAACTATTCTTCCCCCTCCCTCTCCCCCACCCCCACCCTGAGAAAGACGACTCCATCTTCATTTCTTACCGTGATTTGCTTCCCTTCTCCTGTTCTGTCTCCTTTAATTTTGTGTTATTTTTTTTTTTATTTCGACGGTCTCTTTCTATTTTTTGACGTTTTTTGGGGGTCTGCATGTATTCTTTTTTTTACCTTCGTTTCGCTTTTCTTTGTATTCCAATCACGTTTATTATTTCTCTGGGCCTTCCCTCGCCTCTTTTCTCTCTGTTTCCCTTCCCCTATGGACACCCTTTGATTTTAAAAATTGCATTGTTTTCATTGTCATTTTTTCTTGCCTTCTCCGTTTCCTTTTCTGTCCTTTGTCTCAGTTTTGAATTTTCCTGTCACTTTTTTATTCTCTTTTCCTATATTCCTAGTTCTATTTGG
>NC_091557.1:32919928-32924928 GCF_042767895.1 Penaeus vannamei
CCTGGGCGCTGGGCGGAGTTAATTGCTCCTTCGTCATGGGAGGAGGGGGGGGGGATGGGGGGTGGAGTGCATGAGGCGGGAGGGGGAGTAGGGAGTGGTAGGAAGAGGAAGAGGGAGAGGGAGACGAGGAAGACAAGAAAGGGCGAGGAATAGAGAGTAAGAGGAGGATGAAGGAGGACGAGGACACCAACAACAGCAACAGCAATAACTAGGGCGAAGGTGAGATGAGGACGAAGATGAAGCGAAAATGCAATAATTAAAAATAGAAAGGGAATAAACGAAATGGAAAAAAGGAGAACTAGGGAATGTAGTAAGATCGTTAGGAGAGTAGGGGATGAAGAGATGGGGAGAAAAGAGAAAGCGGTTGGAAATAAGGAGAATACGAAGGGAATAGCAAAGATACAGGGAAGAGGAAGGGTAGGGGGAGGCGAGCGAGAAGAGGAAGTAAGAGGAAGTAAGAGGACTCCTGGACCTGTTAGTCCCTGCGTCAAGGGGCCTCCAATGCTCGCATCCAAGGGAGAGGGAAAGGTACTCTTTGTTCGACTGCATTTCGACCAATCGGTTCGCAGAAGAAGGGATTATGTGTCGATGTGCCTCTTCGGTCGCGTTGTTTTTTTCCTTTTTTGGGGGTGGGGGAGGGGGAATTAGGCATTTTTGTGGTTTAGCTTTTGTTTTCTGGGTTGCGTCGAGTGGTTGGAGGATTTGTGTTTGTGTCTGTGTGTGTGTTTCGTTGTTTTAGCTTAGCTAGATGATCTTCATGTTGACGTGAAGTGGAATATGATTACATTTTTCATCAGAGAGAGCGTGAACAAGAGAGGAAATGGAAGCTAGGGACAGAGACAGACAGACAGACAGGCAGATAAACAGACAGACGGACAGACAGACAGACAGACAGACAGAGCTGCGTTTTATCCTGCACCTTTTACCCAGCCCAGCTCAGACGATGCATGGTACTTCTTCCCCTGACATGATCCTCATGTAAAACGAAAAATTCTGCGTTGAAAAGTCTTCCTTGATAATTTCCCTTGTACCTGGAAGTGGAAGTGGAGATGGATGTGGAGGTGAACTTCTCCTTTCCTCCTCTTCCACTTACTCCTACTCCTACTGTTCCTCCTCCCCTTCCTCTTTCTATGCATACCCCTCATCCTCATCCTTCTCTGCATACCCCTCATCCTCATCCTTCTCTGCATACCCCTCTTCCTATGCATACCTCTCTTCCTCCTTTTCCTATGCATACCCCTCTTCCTCCTCCTCCTATGCATACCCCTCTTCCTCCTCCTCCTATGCATACCCCTCTTCCTCCTCCTCTGCATACCCCTCTTCCTCCTCCTCTGCATACCCCTCTTCCTCCTCCTCCTCCCATACCCTCTTTCTCCTCCTCCTCTCATACCCCTCTTTCTCCTCCTCCATTCATACCCCTCTTTCTCCTCCTCCATTCCATACCCCCTCTTTCTCCCCTCCTCCTTTGCACACCTCTCTTTCTCCTCCTCCTTTACACACCCCTCTTCCTCCTCCTCCTATGCTTACCCCTCTTCCCCCTCCTCCTCCTCCTATGCATACCCCTCTTCCCCCTCCTCCTCCTCCTCCTATGCATACCCCTCTTCCTCCTCCTCCCTTCCCCCATCCTCTCCTAATTCTCCAAACATGATCCGTTTTGAAATGATCCTTTTATTTTCGTTTCATTGTCTGGTTCAATGTAGGTAATTTCTTTCGCCTGAGCCCGTTTGTTTCTGTTTCATTTTCCTTAAATGTACCTTGTTTCTTCTTTCTTTTTCTTCTAGAGCTTCTCCTTGTTTTGTCCTCCCTTCTTTCTTATTGTTGTTCTCAATGCCTATATCAATAGAGGCAGAAATACAGACAAATAGAGGAGATGGAAACAGACAGAGACGGAGCCAGACCCAGAGCCAGATATAGAGACAGAGACAGACCCTGAGCCAGATATAGAGAGAAACAGAGACAGAGACAGAGACAGATATAGAGCCAGAGCCAGAGCCAGATATAGAGACAGACAGATACGGAGCGAGACCTAGAGACAGAGGCAGAGCCAGAACCAGATATAGAGACAGACAGATACGGAGCGAGACCTAGAGACAGAGCCAGATATAGAGACTGAGGCAGAGCCAGACTCAATGCCAGATATAGAGACAGATACAAAGACAGACACAGACGCAGAGAGAGAGAATATGCGTAAGTGTCTTCATGGTAAATGAGCGGAATTTGGCTCCATTGAGATGGATAAGGGCGCGGCGTGTCCACTCGTATCTGGTTATGCTTATTCTATTGCTCATCTCCCTTTCTTTCTCGCTCTCAGTCACTCTCTCTCTCTCTCTCTCTCTCTCTCTCTCTCTCTCTCTCTCTCTCTCTCTCTCTCTCGTCTCTCTCTCTCTCCTCCCTCTCCTCCCTCTCTGCCTCTCTCCTCTCTCTCCTCCCTCTCTCCCTCTCTCCTCTCTCTCTCCTCTCTCTCTCCTCTCTCTCTCCTCTCTCTCTCTCTCTCTCTCTCTCTCTCACTCTCTCTCTCTCTCTCTCTCTCTCTTCTCTCTCTCCTCCTCCCTTCTCTCTCTCTCCCTTCTCTCTCTCTCTCCCTTCTCTCTCTCTCTCCCTTCTATCTCTCTCTCTCTCTCTCTCTCTCTCTCTCTCTCTCTCTCTCTCTCTCTCTCTCTCTCTCTCTCTCTCTCTCTCCTCTCTCCCCTCTCTCTCTCTCTCTCTCCTCCTCTCTCTCTCTCTCTCTCCCTCCCTTCTCTCTCTCCCCTCTCTCTCTCCCTTCTCTCCCTCCCCTCTCTCTCTCTCTCTCCCCCCCCTCTCTCTCTCTCTCTCTCTCCCTCTCTCTCCCCTCTCTCTCCCTCTCTCTCCCCTCTCTCCCTCTCTCCCTTCCTCCCTCCCTCTCTCCCTCCCTCCCTCCCTCCCTCTCTCCCTCTCTCCCTCTCTCCCTCCCTTCCTCCCTCCCTCCCTCCCTCTCTCTCCAGCAAACGATGCACAAACAAGCAAAAAAGCCGCAGTGTTGTCGTGCATGTGTTTCTCTTTTCCATCCGTTTACCTTCAGAGAAAACGACGAGGGAAACCGATAATGGAGTCTTCGGCCGTTGCTCGGATATTTATGGCTGACGAACTAATTCTTCTATTATTCACGGTGGTCTTTTGGGGATTGGTGGGATCCTTTTCTCTCTGTTTGCTTTTTTTTTGGGGGGGGATATGCGCGTGTTTTTTTGTGTGTGTGTTTGTGTGAGTGTGTGTGTGTGTGTGTGTGTGTGTGTGTGTGTGTGTGTGTGTGTGTGTGTGTGTGTGTGTGTGTGTGTGTGTCTGTGTGTGTGTGTGCGCGCGAGCATGTGCGTGCTTTCGTGCGTGTGAGTGTCCGTGTGTTTGTGCGTGTGCGTGTGTTTCCACGTGTTCGACCGTTTCGTGCGTGTGTGCCTGCGTGAATAAAACAGTGGTGTTGAGAGGGTCCATGGGCAGCTAGGAATAACGCAAGATAGGTGACGAAGAGGGATAGAGGTAGAAAAGATTTACAGAGGAGAGGGATAAGGAAAGGAGGAAGAAGGGGAGGAAAATGGCAAAGGAAAGATCAGACCACAATTGGAGAGAATAGATTGATGAAAAGGGGAAAGAGGAGATTTGGAAAAGGAGGGGAAGGAATGTCGAACGGGGAATATAGGAATGAAGGATGAAGAATGATTGACGATAAAGGGAGGGAGAGGTAAAAAGGGGAGTTGGAGAGGATACGAAAAAACGAGAATATGCAAGGAGGTTGAAGAAAGGAATGGAAGGAGGGGGAAGAGTAGGGGAAGGAAGGAAAAAGGGAGAGGAGGAAGAGTAGGAGAAAGAGGTAGAAGAATAGGGAAAGGAAGGAAGAAGAAAGGGGGATTAGGGAAAAAAGAAGGAAAGAGGAGTAGGGAAGAAAGGAAGAAAAGAGGAAGGGAAGTAGGGAAGGAAAAGAAAAAAGAGGAGGGGAATAGGGAAGGGAGAAAGAAGAGAGAAGGGGGAAGAAGGAAAGGAAGGAAGAAGAGCGTGGAAGGGTCAGGAGGGGAGTCGAGGCCGTGAGCAGCACCATCACAAAGGCTCCGGAGTGGTCGCCATATGTCTTAATTTTCTCTCTTAAACTTCAGGCAGCTTTACTCGGGCTCGCAGAAAATTGTCGGCTGAAAGTTACATCGCTATCCCCTCCCCCTCCCCTCGTTTCCCTCCCTCTCCAGTTCCCTCAGTTGTAAAAGGAAAGTAAAAAAGTATTCATATTAATAACATATTAGAAAGAACCCCAAATCACTTGAAGGTCAGGATGAAGGTAGCAACTTGCAAAGGGAATGTGTAATGGCTGCGGAGGGTCGTGACTGTATTGCAAACGTTGATTTTCCCTTTTCCTTTTCCTTTGTTTGTTCTTTTGCATTTATTAATGTTAGTAATATTTTTCAGATGAAGTAGAAGACTATATTTTTATTAGTTTTTACCTTGCACACATGCGCTTACAGTGCAGGAACGCACGCGCGCGCACACACACACAAACACGTTTCTTTATTTAATTATTCATTCATATGTTATTTAAAACTCGAATAGTATAAAAGTAGTGGAATAATATCCCTTGGATTACTTTCCACACAGTATATTTTGACGGATATTTAATAGTAATGAAATAGCGTTTAGAAATTACTTCGAACTTTCTTAGAATAACAAACAGAATAACTGGTCGCATTCCTCGTTCGAGAGCTGAGACCCGCATGTGTCAAAGGGACAAGGGCGCTTGTGTGTTGCAGGTCGCAGACCGTTGTTGCAGGGCTTGAAGGGCCATGGTATAGGGGTCATATCTGTTGCACTTAGATCGAACGATGCCCTCATTTATTTATTTTTTTTCTGCCAAATTAGACGGGGGGGAAAGAGCACCGAATAAACGCGTTCAGGACATGTTTATTCGTCGGGCTGAGAGGAAGTGAGCCGTAAAAGGTTAACTGCGCTCGTATATTTGCAGTAGAATTGAGGCAGGCTGGGGAGGGGGGAAAGGGGAATGGAGGTGA
>NC_091557.1:32932428-32977428 GCF_042767895.1 Penaeus vannamei
AACGAGGTTAGCAAGTGTCCTAATTTTCATTATTTTTATTTTTTATGGTTACTTAGTAATCTAGAAACTGAGTGATATATAAATAAATAAATAAATATATATATATATAGATAGATAGATAGATAGAGACAGACAGACAGACAGACAGACAGACAGACAGACAGACAGACAGACAGCGAGGCAGCCAGACAGAGCGAGAGTGAGAGAGTGAGTGTGTGAGAGAGAGTGGGTGTGTTTGTGTGTGTGTGTGCGAGTGATTGTGTGAGCATGAGAGAAACAGGCAGAAAAACAGATGAACAGACAGAATACAGAAAACGTTAGAATTCCTTCTTAGTACACCCGCCGAGAGTTTCGTTCCCAATTCATTACGTTAATGGTTCTCCCTGACTCCTCACCAGGCCCTTCGGCGCGTCACCTCTGCGATGAAGGAGTCTCGCAGGATAACGAATTTCGCATCTGCAAGAAGGAAGAGCTAGAAGGAAAGGAATCAGGTTATGGCAACGGGATTTTTCATTCGTGGCCGAAATGCCTGGGGGAGGTCTGGGGGGGGGGTATACGCTGCGTAATCCCTGTGTGATGGAAGAGGGGAAAATTACTGGCTTCCATGGGTTAGGTAATCTTTTGGATGTGACACGCATCCATACGCACACGCATACGCATATGCACGCACCGTCGCAAAGCATAGAAATATACATGCACGCACAGACACAGAAACAGACGGAGAGAGAAAGAATGATGAAGGGATGTTTTTTTCCGACACTGAATCCGGAATCTGGAATTTTAGAAACTGGAACCAGAGATAATTTCACGATTAGTTCTATTAACTTAATTACTAACTTCGGGCCAATATAGTACATTTGAAATTTTATCGCCGAGTTAAAACTGGAACTGGAATTAGTTTATTGACTTAACAGATGAAAAGTGAAAATCGTTGCTGGAAAGTACTTTGTGATTTTTCTCGCAAGACCAATAATGGTGGCCAGTGAAGTTAGCGTCATTTTCGGATTGCGGAAGTTTATGGTGAAAGCATTTTGCAGCAGATTCGGTTTTGGTAAAATGCTGTGATTATTTGCTGCTGTTTTTATTTCTCTTTTATGCGTAGAATCTTCATGCTTGGGAGCATTTATAGACGAGGGATGTCAGGTCCAATTTAACTTGTATTTATTTCCATTTCCTGAAAGATCTTGGAAATTTTCGAAATTGGCAGACACTGATATTAGTGTGATCCCTTGATAATTGGTGTCTTGTCAGTTCTTTGTTCATTCCTTTGTTGACATCGTCGGCGTCGAGCTGCAGTCAAGAGGCTCCTCATGCAGCATTCAAAGACCACAATGCGCCCTCGCGATCCGGCAGTCAAAAGCCACATCCTCTTGAGACGGGAGTCCTCAGAAAACCTAAGTCGTTCAACGTTCTCAAGACCAAAGCGGTGCGTCGGAGGGAAACTTGTATAATTATTATTATTAGTTCCGTTATTTATTGGGCATGTTTGTTTTAGGAAACGGTTGCTTGATATTTCCGTCTATTTTTTCAAAGGCAAAAAGTGGGAAATTCACCTACCTCTAATTTCTACCCCGATACCTACTGTACCCCGACCCTAACTTGAACCCCAACATCAACCCCACCCTCGCAGCCTTTCCTCCCCTTCCCTTCGCCTCCTTTCTCTCCCCCTTCGCCTCCTCCCCCCTCACCTTCTCCCTCTGCTTTCTCCCTCCTCCTTCCCCCTCGCCTCCCTCCCTCCCCTCCTTCCTTCCCCCCTCTCCTCCTTCCTTCCCTTCCCCCTTGCCTCCTTCCCCCCTCTCCTCCTTCCTTCCCTTCCCCCCTTGCCTCCTTCCCCCCTCTCCTCCTTCCTTCCTTTTCCTCTTCCCTCCTTCCACTTTTCCTTCCTCCCTCTCCCTTCTTCTTGTCTTTTCCCCTTCCTTCCTTCCTTCCTTCCCTTGTTCCTTCCCCTTCCTTCCTTCCCTTCCCCTGTCTCTTGCCTCCTTTCCTTCCCTTCCTTCCTCCTTTCTCCTTCCTTTCCCCTTCCCCCTTGCCTCCCTTCCTTCCCCTCTCCTCCTTCCTTCCCTTCCCTGTTTTCCCTTCTCCTTCCTTCCTTCCTTTCCTTCCTTTTCCTTCTTTTCCTTTCCTTCCTTCCTTTCCTTCCTTCCTCTCTCTCCCTTTTCCTCCTTTCCTTTTCCTCTCTTGTCTTCCCTCTCCTTTTCCTTTTCCTTTCTCCTTCCTTCCTTTCCTTCCTTCCTTCCCTTCCTCTTTTCTCCTTTTCCTTTTCCTCTTTCCTTTCCTGTTTTTCCTTTCCTTCCTTTCCTTTCCTCTCTTCCTTCCTTTTCCTTCCTTTCCCTTTCCTTTCCTTCCTCCTTCCTTTCCTTCCTTCTCCTTTCCTTTCCTTCCTTCCTTTCCTTTCCTTTCCCTCCTCCTTTTCCTTCCCTTTCCTCCTTCCCTCCTCCTTCCTCCTTCCTCTTTCTTCTTTCTTTTTCTTTCTTTCTTTTCCTTCTTTTTCCTTCTTTCTTCTTCCTTTTCCTCTTTTTCCTTTTCTTTTCTTTTTTCCTTCTCCTTCTTCCTCTCTTTCTCCTTTTCCTTTTCCTTCCTCTTCCTTTTCCTTCCTTTTCCTTTCCTCTCTTCTCTTCCTTTTCCTTTTTCTTTCTTTCCTCTTTTCTTACTTTTCCCCTTTTTCCTTTTCTCTTCTTCCTTTTCCTTTTCCTTTTTCCCTCTTCTTCTTTCCTTCCTTTTTCCTTTTCCTTCTTTCCTCTCTCTTCTTCTTCCTTTTTCCTTTTCCTTTTTCCCTCTTCCTTCTTTTTCCTCTTTTCCTTTTTTCTTCTTCCTTTTTCTTTTTCTTTCTTTTCCTTTTCCTTTTTTTCTCTTGTTCTCGTTTCCTCTTTCTTCTTCTTTCTGCCTTTTTCTCTTTCTTCTTCTTCTTCTTTCCTTCTTTTTCTTTCTTCTTTTTTTCTTTTTTTCTTCTTCTTCTTTTTCTTTCCTTTTCTGCGTTTCTTTTCCTTTTTTTCCTTTTCTCTTTCTTCCTTCCTTTTTTCCCTTTTTTCCTTCCTTCCTTTTTCTCTGCTTTTTCCTTTCTTCTTCCTTTTCCGTTTTTTTCTTTTTCTTTCCTTTTTCCTTCTTTTTCCTCTTTTTTCCTCTCTTTTTCTTTTTCCTTTTCCTTTTCCTTTTTTCCTCTCTTTTTCCTTCCTTTTCCTTTTTCTTCTTCTGCTTTTTCCTTTTCCCTCTCTTGTCTTCGAATGAGTACGCGACGTCCTGCTCGTCATGGAGGCAGCGCCAAGGCGGCTCATGAAAATAAACACGGAGGCTTATTTGTGGCTACTGTGTCTTTGGGAAGAGGGGAGGGAAGAGGAAGAGAAGGGATAGAACGGATAGAAGATGAAGAGAAAGAGGGCAGGAAGAGGAAGAGCGGGAAAGTTGGAATGAAAATGGAAAGGGAAAAGAAAGAGGAGGGAGAGAGAGGGGACAGGAGGAGACGAGGGGAGGGAGAGGCGAAGACATGCCTAACACTTGAGCTTTAGTGGAAAACGATGTTGCAGTGTTGATTCTGCAATAACGTGTCGGCGGAGACAGATGCAGACAGGATGTGAGTGTAGGAGTTTTAACGGTTCAAGGATGTCGCATTTTTACGCAAGTTTCGTGGAAGGAGTCGTGAGGTCATGATGTCACCCCCCCCAACCCTTCCCTTTCTCATTCCTTCCAGTAAGGGGGGAGGAGGGGGTAAAGGGAGTGGAAGGAAGGAGGGAGGGAGGGATGTAGGAAGGAGGTGGCGGAGGGGGGAGGGAGTGAAGGAGGGGAGGGAAAGAGGAAAGGACACGGGCGTGGGAATCCTGTTGCGGATATTGTGGGGTTGAGAAATGAGGTTTGCGTTGTGGTTGGAAAAAGACGGATTGTTGACAGGAGTTGGGAGTCTTCCTCTTTGTGTTTGTTTGTAGGACCAAAGGCGTGGGTTGGTGAGGGAGCGGGTTAGCTTCGGGCGTGATGGATGTTGGCGAGTGAGTGATGTGCAGTCAAGGAATAGCTGGGCCAAGGGTAGGCCCGCTGACTGAGTGAGTCATGTGTCCTACGTAAGGAAGGTAATAGTAGATAGAACTCTCCATGTGCTTTTGGTGGATTTCTTTTAACTCAAACATAGGTTGCAAAATTCAGTGAACGAAGAGAGAGGGAGAGAGAGGGAGAGAGAGGGAGAGAGAGGGAGAGAGAGGGGGAGGGAGAGAGAGGGGGAGAGAGAGGGAGGAGGAGGGGGAGAGGGAGAGAAAGGGGGAGGGAGAGGGAGGGAGGGAGAGGGAGGGAGAGGGAAAGAGAGGGAGAGAGAGAGAGATGTAGATGGAGAGAGAGAGAGAGAGAGAGAGAGAGAGAGAGAGAGAGAGAGAGAGAGAGAGAGAGAGAGAGAGAGAGAGAAAATCGTTGATTAACATGAAACAAACAAAGGGAATTAGAGCCCAAGTTTCGATTTGGCCGATGACGTCACAATGCATAATGGATTTGTGCCGATGCCTTTTGTTCTCAACATTTGTTTTTTTTTTATTTTTGTCACAAAAAACACCTGGATTGCTCGAAAGTTCTGAAGGGGAAGGATCGTGATAACAGTTTACAAAAGTAACCAAAGATGTATGCAGTGGGAGATATACATTCTCTATCAAATACAAACAGTTCATTGAAAAGAATTCTGTCGCTTTACTCGCTTCTAAACATTGGTAGAATCTCTCCTTCTCTATCTGTCGATGTATATAACTATCTATTTTTTTGTCTTTATCGTTATATTTATCGCTTTTCTCTGTTTTCTTTTAAGATCTTATCCCCTACTCTTTTTAGTTCCCCCATCTTTCTACTCCACACTCATGAACATTTTCTATCTATTTTTTCCCTTACCTTTCTTTTCTCCTCCATGAATGTTTCCATTATGTTGAACAACTTGTCACTCCTCCACTTCCTCTTCCCCTCCTCTTCTTCCTCTTCATCCGCCCCCTCTTTAGAGCATCGTCATCACCACGTGTTCACGATTGGCCACGTGCTTGGGATGTTGACAGTTAGGTAAGCACGCGCGGCCGTTAACGTATCCGTCTCCCCCTCTCCCCCCTCCTCCCACCTCCCATCTCTCTCTCCCTCTTCCCTTCCCCCGCCCCCCCATCTCTCTCTCCTCTCCCCTCCCCCCGCCCCCCCATCTCTCTCCCTCTTCCCTCCCCCGCCCCCCATCTCTCTCCCTCCTCCCCTCCCCCGCCCCCCATCTCTCCCCTCTTTTCCTTGTCCCCCTCGCCCCTCATATGGCGCTTCCTCCCGTTTCCCCTCTCTACTCTCTCTTCTCTTCTGTCTGGCTTCTTTCCTTTCTCTCTTTCTTTTGAACCTCGCGTGGGTTCCTCTATCTCTATCCTTTCCTGCTTCCTTGCTCTTCTTGTATCCTTTCATTCCTCTTGCTCTGAGTATCTCATTTGTTGCCGCCCACGTTCGTTCGTTGTCATTTTTATATTTTTCCTCCTTCCCCGCTCCTCTTTCTTTTTCCTTCCTTTCCTCTTAACGCTTCCTCACCCCACACTCTCCACGCTCCCCTCCCCTCATCTTTCTCCTTTTCGTCCTCTGCCTCCTCTCACTCTCATCCTTCTCCTTTTCCTCCTGTGCCTCCTCTCACCGTCTTTCTTCTTTTCCTTTTCTTCACCCTTCAGACTCCACTTCTTCCTTCCCTTCTCATCTTCCTCTTCCTCCTCTACCTCTTCGCCTTTCCCCTTCACTTCGTCTTCTCCCCTTCCTCCCTTTTCTCCGTTTCCTCCATCTACCGTCTTTCTTCTTCCTCCTGCTTCCCTCCCCCTTCCCCTCCGCCTCGTCTCAATCTGCGCCTCGCACCCCCCCCCCCCGCTTCGCCTGCAGCTTGTTTTCCGCCCTTTATCTCCCTGGATCCTCTCTCCTCTTTTATTATTTCGTCTTTGTTACGCCTTGTTTGCCTTTGTTTCATTTGCTTACCTGCCGAGGTATCTTTCTCTTTCTCTCTTTCTTCTCTGCTTAGCAGGACGCAGGACGTAGAAAAAAAAATGAAAGTAAACATCTGAATAACTGGTCATATAATTCATCTGATTTTTTTGCTCAATCCAGATTTTTGTTGTGGATTTTTTTGCGATTGCAGTCGTGGGAGATAAGTCACACCCACAAGTTTTTTTGTGGGTGTAGCGTTTGCAACAGCTTCTTGTTAGAAAACAGAGAAATCCTTTGATGCATTTTTTGTATAAATAGAATCCTTCGGTTATGGAATTTAGTGAGAGTGAGTGAGTGAGTGAGTGAGTGAGTGAGTGAGTGAGTGAGTAAGTGAGCGAGAGACAGAGAGACAAAGAGAGAGTGAAAGCGAGAGTGAGAGTGAGAGCGTGAACGAGAGCATGAACGAGACAGAGAGCGAGCGAGACAGAGACAGACAGACAGACAGACAGACAGACAGACAGACAGACAGACAGACAGACAGACAGACAGACAGACAGACAGAGAGAGAGAGAGAGAGAGAGAGAGTAGAGAGAGAGAGAGAGAGAGAGAGAGAGAGAGAGAGAGAGAGAGAGAGAGAGAGAGAGAGAGGGGGGGGGGGGATCAAAATATTTGAATGCACAGTCGTCGCTCAGTCCTATTCGTCAGCATTTCTTTGCGGAGCCGAAGTCGCAGGGGTTTTCTCAAAAGGTCATGAGTGTCATTAAAAGGTCGTGGTCTTTGTGAGCGATTTTCGTTTTCTCTTCGTATACATGGTCGTCACTTCGCCTATGCCTTCTCCTCTTTCATCAGATTTTACAACTTTCTTCGCAATAATTTCGTATTTTATGTCCTCTTCCCCTCCTTTCCTTTCACTTTTATTCGTTCTTGGGCCACTTCTCTTTTATCTTATTCTTTTATTACTTGTATTTCCACTTTTCTTGCGCCTGTATCTTTCATTTCATATTTTTTCACACTATATCAACTTTTTATTTTTTTTATTCCATTGTATATGTAATCATTTCATCTTCCATCCATTATCCACTCCTCCTGTTATCACTACTTGTTCCGTATTTCCTTCTTTAGTAAACCTAATATCATGTTATCTTGCTCTATTTTTCCTTCGGAGTGTTATTTTATTTATATGACTTTATGTGTGTGTGTGTGTGTGTGTGTGTGTGTGTGTGTGTGTGTGTGTGTGTGTGTGTGTGTGTGTGTGTGTTTGCGTGCGTGCGTGCGTCTTTGCTTATATTTTCCGCGCATGTGTGTGTGTATGCATATGTTTGTGCGTGTGACTGTGTGCATGCGTGCGTCTTCGCTTATATTTTCCTCGTTTTTCTCCTTGGTTGATTTCTCGCCAACGCCCGCCTTTCATATCTCATTCGTTCCTTTTTCTCGAGCGTCTCGTTTCTTTCTTCATCACCACTTCACCTTCACCTTTGACACTCTCAGTTCCCCTTGTTCCATCTTTATCCACGTCTTCTCTCCATTTCTTGCGTGCCTTAGTAAAACCCGCAGCGTCTTCTCGGTGTTCTCTCTCTTCCTCTTTCGCCCGTGTCCTTCCCCTTCCTCTCTTTTGTCCGCTGCTTAACTTTTTTTATCCTATCTGTTCCTTCCCGTCTTCCTTTCATGTCCTTCCCCTGTCAATTTTCCCGATTCTCCTCTGGTTCCAGTGTTCGCCAAACTTTGTGGTAGATTCTAATGTATTTATATATCCGTCCATTTGGCTACATGATAATTTGCTGAACTATTCACGATTAGGTTCTTTTTTCCATGCACTGCATCGCCCCCCCCCTTCAACTGCTGATGTATAATCTCTTCCCACTCCCCACACCCCACTCCCCACACTCCACACTCCACTCCCCACTCCCTCTTCAGCGCACCTGCCGCGACCTGTTCCTTAGCCTCTGCTTGCCCAATCATCCTCGGATTGTTTGTGTGGAGGAACCCGTCTGCAGGTTGCCATCTTCGTCTCCAGTTCCCTCTGGTCCAGCTGCTGCTCAGACCCCTATCTTCTCCTCCTCTTTTTCTTTCTTCTCCTTTTATTTTTACTGCTTCTCATTCTCTGCCTCCTCCTCCTATCCTACTCCCTGTCATCCCCATTTTCCTTCGCATCTTCCTCTGTCTTCTGCAATTCTTCGTGTTCCTTCCCTTCTTCCTTCTCCTCTACCTATTCCCTTTGCATTTGCTTTACCATTTCTTCCTCTTTCTCCTCCTTCGGTGCCACCTGTTCCTCCTCCTGTCCCTCCTCCTCCTTCCCCCCCCTCCCCATCGTCACACTTCGACTCATCTCTCTCGCCCTTTCTCCCTTTCCCCGCATTTATTTCGTGTTTTCATTCCGAGGTTTCCATGTGTGTTATTTGTTCTGCTACACCGACTTGTTTCCCGGAATCATTAGAACGGCTTCCGAGATTGGTGAACTTTCTTGCCTCATTCGGTTTATCAGAATAATAAACTCGAATGGCGTCTTTGAAGGGTTAAGAATCACGTCGCCCATTCGTCTGCCTGGAGGGATCTCGGTGTTCTGCCTAAATCTTTCTTTTCCTTCGTTACTCCGGGTCTTCCTTTCCCTTCCATTCTCTCTTTGCATCTTTCTCAGGTTCGTTCTTCCCTGTTCTCTGTATTTTTCAAGTTTTCTCCATTTGTCTAGTCTAGGTCAAGTCTTTTTTTTTTTAACTAGACCAGCTTCTCCCTTTTCTTTTCACTTCTATCCTCTCCTCCGCGCTCCTACCCTATCCTCCCTTTTTCTCATCTCTCCTCCCCACTTCTTTCCCCACTCTTTTTCACTTTTTCCTTCTCGTCCCTTTCTCTCCCCTCCCATCTCCTCTCTCCTCTTCCCGCCCCTCGTTTCCTCACTTCCTCTCTTCATCTCTTTACTCTCCACGCTTTTCCCTCTCATCCTCTTTCCTCCTTCTATTTCTTCCCTTCTCAATCCCTTTCCCTTTGCCACCTCTCTCCCTTCTCCTTCACTCCCCCACTCCCCTCTACCTTCTCCCATCCCCTCCCCTTGCCTTCTGACCAACACTTCTGCACGTATCTCTTGTATTTCGCTGCCTTTCATCCCAGGGACTATTGAGTGAAAGTACT
This sequence comes from Penaeus vannamei, assembly GCF_042767895.1. Classification (NCBI taxonomy): domain Eukaryota; kingdom Metazoa; phylum Arthropoda; class Malacostraca; order Decapoda; family Penaeidae; genus Penaeus; species Penaeus vannamei. The sequence continues at coordinate 32,941,438 of NC_091557.1, forward strand.
TTTTTCGAGCGAGTGTTGAGTCGATGGATCAATACGAGGGGGTGAGGGGAAAGAGGGAGGGGGAGAGATGCAGGATTTTGTTTTAATTCCATTTGTTACATTGGATATTCTTTGCTGTGACATGCTATCTGTTTTATTCTGCTTCTAAATCTCCCCCTGTGTGCAAGGAATGGCCGGGGTTTCCATCCACTGGCAGGTCAGCAAGATTGCTAGACGAGAACACTAACCGTTGCACGACACAGCTCACAGGAAGTAGATTTAAGGGGAAAGGGAGATGTGTAAGTACGGATTAAGGGAGGAGAAAGTGAGGAAGTGGGAGATACATCATTTGAGGATGAAGGAAAGAGAACGAAAAGGGGTAGATTGATAGGGAAGGGAAAGGGATATGCGTAATGCAAGAAAGGGAAACAGTTGAGAAGGAAAAGAGGAAACGATTCAGAGGGAAAGTAAGAAACTCGACGTAAGAGTGAAGTTAAGATAAAATGAAGGGAAAGAGGTAAGGGGAAAGGAAGATTTACATGATAAGGAGAAGAGAAGCCCAACGCAAGAGTAAAGGAAGGAGAAGGGTAGAGAGAAAGAGAGATGTACTTGATAAGAAAGGAGAAAGGGAAATTTTCGACGCGAAAAAAATGAGTGAGGGAAAGAATGACAAAGATGAGGTAGAGAGGAAGAGGGGTCGGGGAGGGAAGGGAAGTGGGGGGGGGTTGCCTTTGACTGGTTGTCATATCTATGCAGGCCGGTAATGACAGTTCCGGTGGCGTGTCAAAAGGAGCATCGAAAGGCGTCCTAATGCACATCTGTAGAGAATAAGATGAAGCAGAAATGAATGTAGATAAGGTCATACAAGGAAGGAAGGAGAAAAAATGGAAGGAGGAAATATAAAAATAAGAAAAAGGAAAAAAAAAACTCGGTGGCGCTGGTGAATGAGAGTAAGAGATAATGGGAGGGAGAAAGGGAAAGGGAAAGCGAAAGGCAAGGGAAAGTGAAAGGGAGAGGTAAGGGGAAAGAGAAGGGAAAAGGGAAAGGAAGGGGAAGGAGAAGGCGTGAGAAAAAGAGAGAAGGAAAATTAAAATGGAGAAGGAAAATAGAATAGGGAAAAAGGGGGGAGGGAGTGGGAGGAAGTGAGGGAGTGATGAGAGAGAGGGAAAAGGTGGGGAATAGAGACGCGGATAGATAGATACATACATACAGGCTGGAGAAGAGAAAGAACAAATGTTTGTATATATAATGTGAGAGTAAAAAAGGAGGAGAAAAGAAAAGAAAAAAACGAATAGAGTAAGAAAAGGGGGGAATAGAGACAGGGATAGATAAATGCATACATACAGACTGGAGGAGAAAGAATAAATGTTTGTATATATAATGTGAGAGCAAACAAAGGAGAAAAGAAAATGAAAAAAATCAAAAATAGAAAGAAAACGGGGGAATAGAGACGGGGATAGATAAATATATACATACAGACTGGAGAAAAGAAAGAAGAAATGTTTGTGTATATACAATGTGATACCAAAAAATGAGAAAAGAAAAGAAGAAAAAAAAACGAAGATAGAAAGAGCAAGAGGTTGAAAGAGCGCACTTTCACGAGCGTATGTTAATGATGGGTACATCTCGTGGCTGCAGAGACGCGGAAGAAAAGATCGACATGAATTATCCAAGTATTTCACTCACAGCCGGCGTGCGTGCGTGTGTCCGAGGGGGGAGCTGTGTACCTGCACGTGTGTTGACCATCCTGTGCACACACCTGTCTGCCTGACTGTACACACTGCCTTAGTGGGAGGGCTGTGTACATGTGCTTGCGTGTTTGTTTGTGTGTTTGTTCGCGGGTACGTCTATTCGCGCGCGTGTGCGTATGCTTGAGAGCAAGAGCAAGAGAGTTTTGAATTTCGAGTTAAAGAGTTGAAGTGAGAAAGAGGACAAGAAAGAGTGCGCAAGGAAGAAAACGAGAGAGAAAGAAAGAAAGAATTAAAGAGCGAGAGAGGGGAAGAGTGAGAGAGTGAGAGAGTCAGTGAGTCAGTGAGAGTGACACCGAGACAGAGGCAGAGACAGAGAAGAAAATAGAAAGAAAGAGAGAAAGCATGGGCATGGGAAGGATAAGAATGAGCGGGAAATAATTCTTACAAATATATGTATGTTTAGAGCGGAGTGATGACTGTCTTTAATCATGTTTCACCCAATGATTTCAGCTTGATCAAGTGTGTAGGGAGGCGGAGGAAGGGAAGGGAAAAGTAGAGGAAGGAGGGACGAAGGAGAAGGCAAGGGAGGTAGAAGGGAATGGAAGGATAGGAAAGGAAAAAATAGAAGTGAAGGGAGGGGAGGAGAGAGAAAGGGAAAGGAAGGGAGAGGAAAGGGAAACGAAGGAATGATAGGAGATGGAAGGGAACCAAGAGAACAGAAAAGAGAGAAGGAGAGGAAGGGACGCAATGGAAAGGAAAGGAGACGAAAGAGGGGGAAGGAAGGGAAGAGAATTCCTGCTTCACAACAATAGACAATCAGGAAGGGTTAGGTAGAGGGGGAAGGAGGGGGAGAAGACCCCGACACTCGACCTGGAAGAGCATGGATTGTTGTAGGTAACTTGACCCAGGAGTCCCCAGGGCAGGCGTGGGGTGCTCTCTCTCTCCCTCCCCCTACCCACCTTCCCCCCTCCCCCTACCCACCTTTCCCCCCTTCCCCTACCCACCTTTCCCCCCAGCGACTACAGCACCCCCTCCATCCCTTTGGACCACCCGCTCGAGCCCACCTTGCATGTAGCCATCTTCACACGTAGCCCACCCTGTGCTCTGCTCCAGCCCACACCTCGCCTCCTGCTCTAGCCCAGTGTAGGGATGGCACGCCCCCTTTTGTTGTAGAACGTAGCGAAAAATCGTCCCTTGCCGTCTGTGCAACCCCGCGACCACAAACCCACCCCTGTTCACACACCCCATGTAGCCTGTGCTGTGGCCTGTGTCTGATGATGGTACTGGTGATGGAACATTTTTCCTTCTCCCGCAGAATCCTTCCCGGATCAGGCCCACCCGGAGCGCAGGAGTCTTCCTTCTTATCTTTTCTTTTACCCTTCTCCTCCCTTCCTATCCGGTCCCTTCCCAGCCCTTCGTGAATTTTACGCGTCTTTCCTGCCCCATCCACGCTCTTAGAACCAAAGTCTATATAAGTAAGTACTTATATAGACCTTGCTTAGAACTACGTAAAATTACGACCTCAAAGGTAGTAGAGGGTGGGGTGAGGGGGGGTAAAAAGGGAGGGGTTAGTGGGGTTGGCGGCCGTTGTAAGGTAATCCTCCCCCCGATCGACCTTCTGCGCGAGACTGTCGATAAATGTGGCGATAGCAGATGTCGGGGAAGGAAAAACTGGTGTCATCGTGCTTTCGGTGCGTTGGTGGGGTGGTGCATGTCTTCATGTTCTCGATTTGCACGCTCAACGATGTATGTGCGAACGAAAAATATTCAAAAGGAAGAAATAGAAAAATTGACGAATAGCGTTTTAGACCACCCGCATGTCGAACAGATTTCCCCCACTCACATCATACACGCTATCTACAGTCCCATTTGCTATATATATATATATATATATATATATATATATATATATATATATATATATATATATATATATATATATATATATATGTATATATATATATATATATATATGTATATATATATATATATATACATATATACATATATACATATATACATATATACATATATACATATATACATATATACACACACACACACACACATATGTATATATATATATATATATATATATATATATATATATATATATATATATATATATATATGTATATATATTTATATTTATATATATATATATATATATATATATTTATATATATATATATTATATATATTAAATATTATATATTATACATTATATATTATATATATATATTATATTATATATATATATATTCATATTTATATTTATATTTATATATATATTTATATATTTAAGTATATATACATACATATTTCTTTTTCTTTTTCAATTATTACACCTTTTACTTCGCACAGAATTCTCGTGTTATTGACGGAAGTCCTGAAGGTGACAGCTGGTAGTGATTGAACACGGCGTCTCACAGGAAGGTTGTCATGTGACCGTGACACTGTGACACCTTGGGTCCCTAACGTCGGGACACTAAGATTAGATTTTTTTTTTTTTATTATTATTTTAACGTTTTTGTGGTGGATGGGTTCTTAAGGGCAGTATTATTATAAACTTGAAAACTGTATTGTGTGCATCATATCCATATACCTAAAAACGATATTGTGAGAAAAAAAGATTCATGTTTGTTATTGGACGTAAAGTCAGAATATTGTAATATCTTAAACATTTTTTTCCCGCAGAAGTGAATCTTAGAAAATGTCAAGGAACGATTTGCCACACAAGACGCAGGACAAGCCTATTCGAGCAAAATGTACTGTCTTGGCGTCAATTTGATATCGGGCGTGGATGGGGGGGGGGAGATGTAGAGGGGAGGAGGTTTGTAGAGAAGGGGGTCGGGGATGGGGAGGAAAGGATCGTAGGGGAGAGCAGTGGGGGTTCTACTACGGGGATGAGGAGGGGGGGGGGCATGAAGAGAGAACGGGTACGAAAAACGTAACTGAACTCTTGAGGCTTTTAGTGGGTGCGATGGCGGATGAAACGCCATAAATTGGGACCTAATCTGAGCTCTCATCCCGGCCCTATGGAGAAGGCTCGGAGAGATTGCCTTGGGAGTAAGCGTTCATCGGGATCCACTTCCCCATTTTCGCGCCCCCTCCCATGCGCCCTTCCCACACCTCCACCCCGTGCCCATGCCCCACTCCCCAGTCCCTGATACTCCCCTTTCCACTCCCCTTCTTCCCTCCCATACCCCTACCGCCTGGCCCCAGTCTGCCCCCGACCCCCGTAATCAATCTACGTACGATTTTTATTCTTTCATTTGATTTTGGACCTTGTATAGCCGAGGAGATTAGGAAATGTGAAGTTAGGTAAATAAAGTAATATGCTGATAAATAAAGGTAAAAGAGGTTTAATGACCAAATTAGAATAGGTTAAGTAATAACGTTCACATTACCATATTATCTTACTGCGAGAAGTGCTTCACTGAGAAAATATATTATTTTATGAGACGCTACAACCGTTGCGTCGGTGTTTTATTAATGTCGAATAAAAGCGGCTTCGCTGTTCTTGAATATATATATAAATATATATTACTAATGGTTACTGGGATGCGATTTAACGAAATCCCACGATTAAAGTTGGTTATATTCACGGTGTTGATATTGCCTCGTGAACGGAACTATTGGTGGCTATTACTGGGCGTATAATCCTTTGCATTGTCATTTTAACGAGATTAATGGAGATTATGTATGAATGGAAAATAGAATCATATTGTGCACGAATTTCGTTTAGGTGAGTAATTGGGGAAGTCGTATCTGACATTTTTGAGAATATATATTCGGTATTAAAAAAGATATTTCCGATTGCTCTTAAAGATTTTTTTCCTCCAGAAAAAAGTTATGTGCAGCTTTCTTTACATGTACATTCCTTGATGCTGATGCAGGTTATGATGACCGTTAAATATTTTTGTTTACATTTATCAATATTTTTAACTGCAGATGGCACCCGGATTCTTTTTTTCTTTATTGGGATTCATGAATGTTGTCGAGAAAAGGAAAGTTAGTTCATTATTGGTAGTAATGATATATTCTTGGTATTTTATGTAGTATCATTCATCCAGTATTTCTTCATAAGATAATTTGTACTCTGAACTGCAGGAATTCTCTCGGTATACTGTAGTATATGAAAGACTCCCCGCCAATCTGAAACGTTTTCTGTATGTGTGTATCTCTCTCAAAGAAAACGATTTTTAAGGGGGATTCTATATTATAGTGCATCATAGTACTATAATATTATAGTACTGTTGGCGCTCAGCCTCCGGTTTATTATGATATGAGGCAGCTAATTACTATTGGAACTAATATTACTGATACTACCACTACTTTTGTTATCATTGTTACTGTTAGTAGTATTGGCAGCTGCATTCAGAATGTTAGAGATGAATTCAAAATCGAACTTTAAATTTTCAGATTTGCTATTGGTTTCCAGGTTATTTAGCTAGAATATGACTTAAAATTACTTTCTTCACACCTTTTTTGTTTTTATATGTCATTATAGTTACTCACTTGACAAAAGTACATTTACTTTTTTCTTTGATGCTATTATAGCTTGCACATTTTGTTAAGATATATTATGCGTATAGTTATGTATTTTGCAGTAGCAGTCTAGTGTCTTGAATAAAACACGATATGCGAATGCAATTTCGAAATGCATATTTGAATCATCAAAATTGGGTAGAGAAATCTGAAATGGGGAACCGAGCGTAATCAGTCTACTCGAAACTTATCTCTGTTATCTTTTAACTTCCTCGGCTTTATCACGATGCCCTCACCGCATTAACTGCCCGCTTCCCTCCGCTCCCCTCCTCTTCCGTCTCTACGTATTCTAAAGTAGCCATTCTCCCCTTCTTCCCTTCGCCCACTCTTCCATGCCCCTCTCCCTCATTACAATTCCTCTACCTTCACCCGATGCCACGCCTCCCATTCTCTCCCCTATCCATACCCTATGTGTCCTCCACTTCCCAGTCCCCCATATAACCCATCTTCACCTATTCCCAAAGCCAACATTTATTCTGTGTCTGCCTCTATCCCTGCCATTCCCCTACCCTTTGCCTCTGCCCCTCCAAATTCCCTGCCCAGTTCCCCTCCCACACCCCCTACCCAGTTCCCCCTCCCCGTGTCACCCGTCCTCTGGCCGTGTAAGGTGCTAATGAAAGGTGTGGTGACGATGAAGATTAAGTTTCCTGTGATCGTTATCTTGTGATCCTGCCGCCTAGGGGTTCTGGGGCGGGAGGGGGATTGGAGGGTATGGGGAGGGATACCGATATAGGATTGTGATTAGGGTAAGTGATATGTCGATAGCGCTGCGACATTTAATTTTTTATTCTTTTGTCTTGTTTGTAATATTTGGTGTGTTGCGTGTTTGCCTGTTTTGTTCACGTTGTTTGCTGTGTTTGGGGATGTCTAGCAGCGCTTTATTTGTATTTTATACCATTGTATGAATATAGGAGCGTGAACTGTGAACAGGTAGATAGATTGAGAGAGGGATGGGTGGATGGATACACACACACGCACACGCACACAGAGAGAGAGAGAGAGAGAGAGAGAGAGAGAGAGAGAGAGAGAGAGAGAGAGAGAGAGAGAGAGAGAGAGAGAGAGAGAGAGAGAGAGAGAGAGAGCGAACGAGGTATGGGCACAGAGAATTAAGGATTATATTACATGTATAATGACGGCGGCGGCGGCATCGGCCAGGTAGAGAGGGAGAAGGATGAGAGAGAAGGGGATCACGCGGGGCTTCCAGATCGTGCCTCTTGCAGCCCCCCCTCTCCCTCTCCTTCTCTACCTCTCCCCCTTCTCCTTCTCTACCTCTCTCCCCTCTCCCTCTCCTCTACCTCTCTCCCCTCTCCTTCTCTACCTCTCTCCCCTCCCCTTTTCCTTCTTTACCGCTCTCCTCCTTTGTCACTCCTCCACTGCTGTACCTTTTCTCCACATACTACCATTTCCCCTCTCCTTGTTTTTGTCTGCTCTACCTTCTCTCATAATGTTGCACTTTTTTTCTACTAGCTTCTCTTTTTCCCCTCTTCCTCTTGTTCCTTCTCTTCTGTCGTCGTCCTCCTCCTTCTCCTCCTACTCCTCCTCTTCTTCCTCCTCCTCCTCATTCCATTCCTCTTCCTCCTCCTCCTCCTCCTTCTTCCATTCCTCCTCCTCTTCCTCCTTTCATTCCTCCTCCTCCTCCTCCTCCTCCTCCTCCTTCCATTCCTCCTCCTCCTCCTCTTCCTCTTATAGCCTCGAGGAGCACAAGTGGCCAGTGTGGCACGGGCCGCAGGCTTGGCTGGGTCTTCTTCTCCTTCTCCTTCTTCTCTTCCTCCTCCTCCTCCTGCTTCTTCTGCGACTCGAGGAGGAAGCGAAGCAAAGTTGTGACTCGTGTTCGTGTTCAAGGTTGTTAGTGTGAACGCGAAAAAAAGAAAAAAAAAATACTCAAAACTTTTCTCTATGTGCTCGTAGTGTCTATGCGTTTTGCTTGCGGTGATTATTTTTAGTTTGGAGAGGAAGTTTGTGCGTGCGTGTGCGGGCGTATATGTGCGTGCTTTTGCGTGTGCGGGTTGGTGGGTGGGTGGATGGATGCTTGCGGGCGTATATGTATGCAGATGGTGTGCTGCAAGCTAGTGCATGCTTTAACACTGATGATGAGATAATTGTTGAAATTGTTCTTTTATTCTCCGATAGGATGCATTATTTAGGTGACACTTAATGACCGCAGGTTGTTAGTTGATGATACACCCATAGCCTTCTATTAATAATTAAAAGGGACTAAATACATTCAACCCGAAACTAACAGCGCAGCCACCAAAATATCCTGCTTATTAATAACAAACAAATACATAGAAAATAACCCCCCCCCTTGCCCTCCCAATTACCGAGACGATCTGCCTTTCCAGCCGAGGGCGACCTGAGGAGCTTCAGCGAGAGGCGCGAGCACTTCAGGAGCCGCGATCCAGCCAGCGGCCAAGAGCTCTTCACCCAGGAGTCGAGGCCGCCCGAGCTCGTCCAGCTGTACCGCGACGCCACCGAGACGCCCATACACATCATGCGCGAGATCGACCAGCTCAGGTGGGTGTCGCTTCGTTGTCGTCGTCACAGGCATCGTCATCGTCGTCATTATCAGTATCGGTGTCAAGAGTATGATCATTATCACCATTATCATCCATTATTATCATATTCACCACCACCACCACTATTATCATCATCAGTCATCATCACTGTCATCACCATTATCTGGTCCATTATGAAAGCACATCAGCTCAGACGAATTCGGGGAAAGAAAGGACGGAGAGAGAAGGCAGGTAAGGGGGTAAAGGCGGGCGCATGAGCTGAAGGCATAAATATCGTCATCGTCATTAACAGCGACCCAGCCAGTGAATAACCGCCGTCTTATACCTCGTCATAACCCTAACTGTTGTCACTCTCACTATCGCCACCATTATTCACTCTCACTATCGCCACCATTATTTTGGACATTAGTCTCAATAAACTTTTTGTGACAGAGCAGTATCGGCTGTATCGGCATTAGTAACACTACCAATAGACATAAATTTTCTTGGCATTATTAGAAGTCAACGCAAATTAGACGTCGTATTCCCTCCTCCACTTATAATGCAGGTGAATTTCTTTTCTCTTTTTTTTCTCTTCTTTTTTTTAACACGCCGACCTCCTCGAGTGTGTGAGATAGAGCCGATATTGTTAGTTTCACAGTGAGTGGTTGAGCGCGACGAGGCGGGCGCTGCTACGAAGGTAAGTTAACGAACAGGCGGTAGGATGAGTCAGTGGGAACGATAACAAGGCGAGTTTGTGCTTCTGAAAATGCGAGGTTTGTTTCGGTGGGGGTGCTGCATGGGGGGAGGGGGAGGGGGGTGCGGTAACGAAGGTCGCGATGGGTAGGAGGATGGGGAGGTTCTCTGTTGGGGGAGGCGGGTGAGGGGGGGGGGATTGTCTTTCTTCCTGCTCTATTTCATTCTGGCGCTGTCACTAGCTCTGGCTCTCTTCGTTCTCCACCTCCCTCTCTTTTTGTCTCTGCTTTCTCCTTTTTTTCCTATCCCTTTTCTCTCTCTCCTTTCTCCTCTGTCTCTCCTCCCCCCCTTTCTGTCTTTTTCTCTCTCTCCTCTCTTTCTCTCTCTTCTCTCTTTCTCTCTCTCCTCTCTTTCTCTCTCTCTCCTCTCTTCTCTCTCTCTCCTCTCTTCTCTCTCTCTCTCTCCTCTTTTGTCTCTCTCCTCTCTTCTCTTCTCTCTCTCTCTCTCTCTCTCTCTCTCTCTCTCTCTTCTCTTCTCTTCCCTTATCTTCTCTCCTCTCTCTCTCTCTTTCTCTCTCTCTTTCTTCTCTTCTTTTCTCCTATCTCCTCTCTCTCTCTCCCTCTCTCTCTCTCTCTCTCTCTCTCTCTCTCTCTCTCTCTCTCTTCTCCCCCTCTCTCTCTCTCTCTCTCCCTCTCTTTCTCTCTCTCTCTCTCTCTCTCTCTCTCTCTCTCTCTCTCTCTCTCTCTCTCTCTCTCTCTCTCTCTCTCTCTCTCTCTCTCTCTCTCTCTCTCTCCCTCTTTTTGTCTCTGCTTTCTCCTTTTTTTCCTATGCATTTTCTCTCTCTCCTTTCAACTCTGTCTCTCCCCCCCCTTTCTATCTTTTTCTCTCTCTCCTCTCTTTCTCTCTCTCCTCTCTTTCTCTCTCTCCTCTCTTGTCTCTCTCTCCTCTCTTGTCTCTCTTTCTCTCTCTCCTCACTTTCTCTCTCTCCTCTCTTTCTCTCTCTCCTCTCTTCTCTCTCTCTCCTCTCTTCTCTCTCTCTCTCTCTCTTTTTGCTCTCTCCTCTCTTCTCTTCTCTCTCTCTCTCTCTCTCTCTCTCTCTCTCTCTCTCTCTCTCTCTCTCTCTCTCTCTCTCTCTCTCTCTCTCTCTCTCTCTCTCTCTCTCTCTCTCTCTCTCTCTCTCTCTCCTCTTTCTCTTTCTTCTCCCCCTCTCTCTCTCTCTCTCTCCCTCCCCTCTCTCTCTCTCCCTCTCTCTCTCTCTCTCTCTCTCTCTCTCTCTCTCTCTCTCTCTCTCTCACTCTCTCTCTCTCTCTCTCTCTCTCTCTCTCTCTCTCTCTCTCTCACTCTCTCTCTCTCTCTCGCTCTCCTCTCTCTCTCTCTCTCGCTCTCCTCTCTCTCCCCTCTCTCTCTCTCTCCCCTCTCTCTCTCTCTCCCCTCTCTCTCTCCCTCTCTCTCGCTCTCTCCCTCTCTCGCTCTCTTCCCTCTCTTTTCTTTTCTCTTCTTTCTTCTCTCTCTCTCTTTCTCTTCTCCCTCGCTCTCTTTTCGCCTCTTTCTCCTATCTTTCTGCTTTCCGCCTCTCTTTTTCTCCTTTCTCTCTCTCTCATATTCTCCCTCCCTCCCCTCCCTCCCGTCCCGTCCCGTCCCTCTTCCCTCCCTCCCTCCCTCCCTCCCTCCCTCTCCCCCACTCTCTTCACTCACTCACTCTCTCACTCTCTTTCTCTGCTTCCTCCTCCCTCCTTTCCCTTCCTCTTCCTTCAACTATTTAACTACTCTCCCTTTCTTCCTCACTCTTTCTAATCTTCTCTCTTCTTTTTTTTTCTTCGCTCTCCCTCCCGCTCCCTTTAATCCCCTTCTGCTCTCCCTTCTCTTTGGTTGTTTTCCTCTCTGTTCTTCCCTCCTAACCTTCCCTGCCTTTTGCTTTTCCTCCTACTCTTCCCTTCTCTGTTCTTTGTACCTATGTAGACGTACAAAACACCCCCGTGCAGTGACCCTCTTCACCCGGCGAATTCTAGTGGAATTAAGCGAAGGTTTTATCAGACGAACTGTATCAGAAATTCAGGGAGACTGACAGGTACAGATAGCTGACTCGAACCGTTGGTGCCTTTAAGTTGAATTTTTTGTTATGGTGTATACAAAGCTTAGAGTGAGGCTTATCAGACGCTGGCAAATGTCGGGAGAAGAGTAAGTGGTAAGGTATTGGTTATTTATAGATCAAGGTAGATTTATATGTGAATGGTTTTTGCTAGTTTACGCGGCTAGGATTTTTGCCATAAATAAGGATTAGATTCGTAAGCTCCGTAGCCAAGTTAATGTGTTGAGATGAGACACGTTTATGGTAATGATTAGTCAATAAGATTTTTTTTTTTTTTTTTTTTTTTTTTGTAGTTAAGCAGAGAATTTTATATGGGAATAAATCATGTTGTTTGAATATACTTTCGAGTCACTTATTTTGATACATATTGAAAAAAATATCTATGCTTATTTTGATATTGGCTATGTGTATTTATCTGTTTCTTCTGTGTGTTTCTGAGATTACAGAAAATTGTGGCCTAAGCAAGGTACTCTTATCAGAATTCGTTTCTAATGTACGTTTATGCTATATGTTACAGAGATGACGGGATCCGGAGCTCCAGGTTCTTCTTGTGCGAACCCGTCCTCGGCGACTCCCTCAAGAAGGAGAAATTACGAAAACTCAACCTGGACATCGAAACGAGAAGGGTGAGTACATATCATTTTTGTATAGTCTACCTCTCAAAGTATGTGTTTTCTGTGGTGGGACGGTTCCGTTTTCTGTGGCGGGGACCGATCGCAGAGTGCGCCGCGTGGACTTTTGATTCATTGCCTTTCGTTTTACCTGTTGCAAGCAATCCCCCGTTCAATACGGCGATGCTTTGAAGAATATTTTATTAGCAGGGAACGGGGGCAGGAGGGAAGGGCCGCCATGCGAGTAATATGGAATGGGACGCGGGTGAGGGCTCTGGCGCAAGTTTCCGCAATCATGGTCGGCCGGACGTGCTGTTTTAATGGAGGGTGTGGATGAAGGCGTAGGGAGAGACGAAGAGAAAAAAAAGTGCAGTGACGGACGGAGGCAAGGGTCGACATGATAGTGATTGTGGCGAATTTAATAGTGTGTCTTGGGGAAGGCGAGGGTAGACGAGTAAGTCTGTTAATTACTGATTATCAAGAGAGGGGTCAAGGCACCGGGTCTCCATAATAAGGACGAAGGGTGTCGAGGCTGTTGATAATTGTTTCTGGTGGAAAGGACGGTGCGAGAGCTATGGGCAAGGGGAAGTAACAGGACGTGATTGGGTAGTGACAAGGGCGAGGGGAAAGGATCTCTGATGCAGAGTACTCGCTGTGGGGTCACGACAAGAACTGAAATAGGGCAAAGCGAGGCTAGGGTCGGGATTTATGCGAAGGTATGAGAGAGGGGATAGGAAAAGGGGAATTATGGGAAGTAGAGGTAGAGGAATAGAGGGAGTGGGAGTCGGGGTAAGGGAAATGAGGGAGAGGACGTGTTTTCTAGTGTTTTATGACATTTAAGGGCTTGTCTTGTCATACCTCTTTTGTCATTCTTGCTTCTCCCCTACTCTCGGTACGTATCTAATCCTTCTCCATATTGTTTCTCCCTTTTTTAATCTTTTATCTTTCTATTCCTTGTTATCCTTTCATTCCCTCTCTCACATTTAATATCACCCTCTGCCGCGCACATAAATTATTTCTCCCGTTCTTTTTTATTATCTATGCCACTCCGTCCTGCACCAAGATAATATTTCTCTCTCTCTCTCTCTCTCTCTCTCTCTCTCTCTCTCTCTCTCTCTCTCTATCTCTCTCTCTCTCTCTCTCTCTCTCTCTCTCTCTCTCTCTCACACGCACACGCACACGCACACGCACACACACTCACACGCACACGCACACACACACACACGCACACACACACACACACACACACACACACACACACACACACACACACACACACACACACACATTCATCTATTCATATACTCCCTCTTCTTATCCCACTGACTCTTTCTCATACACATGCATATTCACATGCGGATATACGTACACACATGCAGCACGCATGCACACACACTCAGGCACGCACACATTTTTGTTTCACTATTTTTGTCCGTCCGTCCGTCCGTCCGTCCGTTTGGTGATTAAAATGCTTTATTTGTAGCTCGGGGTTTGCAATTACACTCCTAATGCTTGGTTGTTTTGGGATTGCAAAGGATTGCATTTCTTCTATGGGATATCACGGGGCGTCGTGTTGCGTGCGCTGCGCTAGATTTTTGCTCCCTGGGTCATCATAGTGCGCCATGTTTTTGCTTTGGAGGATTGCATATTTTGGTGCTGAGTTGTAGGGGGCTGCCTCTGCAACTGCACCCGTCTTGCTTCTCTTTGCCTGAGTAAGGACGTTCTGTTTCGGTGGTGACGTTTAATTCATTATTTGGAAGAGGAGGTGGAGGAAATGCAGAGGGGAAGGAAGAGAGGATTGAATATAAGGTGTGATCAGTAGGAAAGAGACAGGACTGGGAAGAGAGAGGGGGGAGGGGGGTGATGGGGGAATGTGCGACTGGGGGCATCACATAACAGGTTGGTTGCCTTGAGGTTGCCATGGGGTTGGCAGGGAGGGCGAGGGGGCCTGCGGTGCGGGAGGGGAACAGGTGAGAGAAGAGGAGAGATGAGAGATAAGGTCGAGAGGGGAGAGGAGATGGGACAAAAGCAGAGGCCGAGGAGTAGGGTCATGGGGTGGAGAGATTGTAGATAGGTGGTTCTTTCTCTTCTCTTTTCTCTCTTCCCTCCTCTCCTCTCCTGTCTCTTTTATCTTTCCATCCCTGCCATCGCCGCTACCTTGCCTCCCCTCCTCCTCTCCCTCGTGTCACGTTGGAGGTCCGCGCCGCGTGACGCCGCACCTCTGCCAGGCTGCGAGGATTCCCCGGCGGACAAATCCTGTCGAAGGTGTGATCCGCACGCGCGCCGCCTCTTAGTCAGGCACTCCCTTCCTCTCGTGCTCTCCTGCTCTCCTGCTATCGCTGTCTCTCTCTCTTTCTCTTTCTCTCTCTTTCTCTCATTCTCATTCTCTTTCTCTTTCTCTTTCTCTTTCTCTTCTTTCTCTTCTTTCTCTTCTTTGTTTTCTCTCTCTCTCTCTCTCTCTCTCTCTCTCTCTCTCTCTCTCTCTCTCTCTCTCTCTCTCTCTCCTCTCCTCTCTCCCTCCCTCCCCTCCTCCCTCCCCCTCCCTCTCTCTCCCTCTCCCTCCCCCTCCCCTCTCCCTCTCCTTCCTCTCCCTCCCTCCCTCCCTCCCTCTCCCTCCCTCTCTCTCTCTCTCTCTCCTCTCTCTCTCTCTCTCTCTCTCTCTCTCTCTCTCTCCCTCTTTCTCTCTTTCTCTCTCTCTCTCTCTCTCTCTCTCTCTCTCTCTCTCTCTCTCTCTCTCTCTCTCTCTCTCTCTCTCTCTCTCTCTCTCTCTCTCTCTCTCTCTCTCTCTCTCTCTCTCCCTCCCTCTCCTCTTTCTCTCTCCCTCTCCTTTCTCTCTCTCCCTCCCTCTCTCCCTCCCTCTCTCTCTCTCCCCTCTCTCTCTCTCTCTCTCTCTCTCTCTCTCTCTCTCTCTCTCTCTCTCTCTCTCTCTCTCTCTCTCTCTCTCTCTCTCTCTCTCTCTCTCTCTCCCTCTCTCCCTCCCTCCCTCTCCCTCCCTCCCTCCCTCTCCCTCTCCCTCTCCTCTCCCTCTCCTCTCCCTCCCTCCCTCTCCCTCCCCCCTCTCCCTTCCTCTCCCTTCCTCTCCCTCCCTCTCCCTCCCTCTCCCTCTCCCTCTCCCTCCCTCTCCCTCTCCCTCTCCCTCTCGCCCTACCTCTCTCCCTCTTTCCCTTTCCCTCTCCCTCTCCTCTCTTTTCCTTTTCTTTCCTATTCGTTTTCTGTCTCACATTCGCTCATCGAACCAAACGACTTCCTTTCATAACACTTTCTTTTCTAACACTTTTTTCGGCTTTTTATTATTACTAGAGAATGAAAGGAGAGGTAAAAGTGAGATAAAGAGAGAGAGGAGTGAGATTTTGCGCACTCTACGGTCAATTAAACTTCCATTGAGTGTTATGAACGCGCAAGCGCACGCGCGTGTGCTCACATATTTGAAATTCATAAGATTATACACCCATCAGTAAAATTAATCGTATTACATTGCGCGCGCCACTGGCTTTTCTCTTTGACGGTAATGGGGTTTCAAATACGCATGAGTGGTCGGCGCTCGAACTGTGGTTGCAGGATTGCAGAGGCGGGGTTGGCGAACCGCGTGGCCCAACCGCCGTTTTCTTTCTCGCGGGGGCAGGGGGTAAGTGGGAGATCGAGGGAGGCTGATTAGCAGGCAGGTTGAGTTAGCAAGCTGAAATGAGAAAGGAGGGTTATGGGTATAATCAGGTAAATGCTTAGTAAGCAGGGTCAAAGAGAAAGATAGCCTGCGTAAGCAGAGATCGAGAAGTAAGGCAAAAATCGAGAAGGGACGGAAAGCATACTTCTAGAAGATAAGGTTAGCAGGCAAACAGAAATTAAGGAGGGTAGGGTGAGTAGGCAAAGCCAGCTCGCAAGCAAGCAGGGAGCGAATGAGAGCTTGATAAGAACGGCGGCGTGGCGTAGCGAGGGGAAGCAAGGAAGGGAATCGAGGTGCACAGCGAAGGCACGCGAGGCGGTTCCTCCAAAGGCTGCTTTCTCCTTTCTCCTTTCTCCTTTCTGCGAAGAGATTTTTGAAAAATGGCCTTTGTGAAGAGGTCTTGGCGAGGTGCTTGCAAATACGTCGGATTCCTCACAAGCCTCGCGGTTATCGGCAATTGACCTGGCCGCAGCGCTTGCTTGCATGCGGCGGAATGAGGGGGACAGAGGAGCGCACGCAGTTATGCAAAGCGCGCGGCGTGACGATGGGCGTAAATTTTTTAGCGCACTCTCCTGTCCGCCGCGCCGCGCGCCTTTCGCTCCTGCAAAATGACAGGGCGGTCTCGGTTTGTGCGCGATTTTTTCTTTCTTTTTTCCTTTTACCGCACTTGTATTGTGTATTTTTTAAATCTTTATTTTCTATATTTGCCTTTTATTCCTCTTCCATTGTCCGTGCTTGCTCTAGAGTTTTTATTTCGCATCGTTACTGTTTTTTCGTCTTTTTTGTACAACTTCCGTGATCCGATTTTCGTTCGAGCCATTGTGTGTTTTAAGGCCGGTTTGTTTTGTGCAGGAATTTTTACGATTTGGTTTTCAACAACGGTATCGATGCGTTCAATTGCACATGCAATGTCTTTTATATCTCTCCGTGCACGATCACTGCACGTACCCGAGCGTAAGGATGGTTTGGCATGCTCATCAATGCGTATTTTAATCGCCCATTCGGTATGTATTATTATGTTCCTCGGAGAAATTGAACGATGGATAATTCAGTGCACTTATACCTGGTTTGGACAAAGGGTTAAGCGGCAGCATATCGGGTAGCCAAGCGGACTGTGAGAACAAGAGCTACGTTAAAGATATGTAGGGCCAGTCTCCCAGGAAAGTGTAGAAGGAAGAAAATACGCTCCCTCCATTCTCACCCCCCCCCCCCCTTCGACTGTCTAGCCGCATGTGCCCGTGGTCTTTCAAAACTACTGATTGCTCCTTCCCTACCTCTCTTCTCTTCTCCTATCCCCTTCCCTTTCCTTCCCTCCCCTCCCTCCCCTCCCCTTCCTCCTCTCCTCCCTCTTCTCCTCTCCCTCCTCCCTTTCCTTCTTCTTCTCTCCCTCCCCTCCCCTTCCTCCTCTTCTTCTCTCCCTCTCTCCCTTCCCCTCCCTTCCTTCTCTTCTTCTCTCCCTCCCCTCCCTCCCCTTCCTCCTCCTTCTCCTCTCCTTCCCCTCCCCTCCCCTTCCTCCTCTTCTCCTCTCCCCTCCCCTTCCTCCTCTTCTCCTCTCCTTCCCCTCCCTCCCTCCCTCCTCTCCCCATCACCCCCGTTCTCCCGCCTTGGTGTGTCTGCTTTTAGCTAGCCACGTTGTCTGCTTTAAGCTATACTGCCATGTTTGTTTCTGATTTTTTTTGTTTGGTCTTCGATTCCGGGTACGTATCGCCTCGAACTTTTTAAAGTACTTTTATCATATTGTATTATATTGCTTGCGAGTGCTTTTTCTCTTGCGTAATGGATTAGCTGTAAATGATGCATGATGAGGTAGATTCCTATGTTTTCAGGGCAGCGTCCATTATGATGTATCAGATGGGGAAATAAAAGTGCAGTGTGCCATTAGTGTTTAATTCGAAAATGATGATAACAAAATTAATATTAATATAAATAACAAGAATAAAAGAAAAAGACAAATAGCAAAAAACAATATGTAGTTGTTCACGGTCCGTTAATTGGGTTCTGTTTCACGCTAACAACATTCATTTAGCGAAATGTTTGGAATAGCAAAAGACTGGTTTATACAACGGGGTGATTCCTCTTCGAGCCGAGTCGTTACATTTATGCCAAAACGACTTAATTATTTTCTCTATTTTCGAGTGTGGAATCGAGTGTTTTAATTATAATGTGGGAACGGTGTGCGTGTGTGTGTGTATGTATGTGTGTGTGTGTGTGTGTGTGTGTGTGTGTGTGTGTGTGTGTGTGTGTGTGTGTGTGCGCGCGCGCATGTGTTTTTGTTTCTGCCGGTTTCTGCCTGCAGATGCGATAGCAGGAACGTAGTTGAGCGTGTATGAAGTAAGGCAGGCTTCGAGGCCCTTCAATGCGTAACGCGTAACAAGGCTGCGTAACGCGCGTCACGCCCGCGCATATTCCTCTCATGGCGCAGTTCATGGCTGATCGAGCCCCGTGTAACCGTCACTCCCTCGCGCGAAGGCCGCTAATGACGGCCCAGGGGAGGCGGTCGGGCGCGGGAACGTGGCTGATAGGAGCCGGGAGGAGGAGCCAGGCTCGCCCGAGGACCCGCGAAGGATGTCTTTTAAGCGGAGTGCGGCCGGAGGGACCTTCGTGACAAACTGTGGTCTCTTAACGTTCTGGTAGTTTGGGTTGTGAAATCCCGACCGCGGGCCTGTCCACTTGGATTCCACTTGGTTTCATTTATCTTTCTTGTATATTCCTCCTTTGTTTCTCCCTTTCTTCTTTCCCTCTGTTTCTCCCTTTCTTCTTTCCCTCTGTTTCTCCATCTCAGTACTCAATTCCCTCCCACTCATTGGTTCTCTTCCCATCTCCCTTTTCTTTTTCACTGCCTCTTCTTCCTCATCCTCAACCTCTTCTCTCCCCCTCTCCTTCCTCCTCCTCCTCTCCCTCCCATAGTTTCCCCACTCCACCAATTGCTCACTTCTCTCCTCCCCTTCTCTCCCCTCGGCCGCCCAGCTGACAGTGCAGGAAAAGCATTTGTCGTGGCGCGGGAAGGGGGGTGGCTAGGGTGACGGAGGGAGGGAGGGAGGATGAGGGGGAGGGAGGGTGGCATGGGGGAGAAAGCGGCGGTCGCATTTTGGGGATGACACACACCGCGCCGTGTCATTAATTGGCAAACTTTTGCAGGTTCCCCTAAATGCGAGTGTAAAACATTAGACAGGGGCCGCAGGGAAGGTCGGCGCGAGAAGAGAGAGCAGCAAGCAGTTCGAAGCACAAGTGTCGTTAATGTTAAGGGGAATGGGATTCGACGGGTTGTCTGTAAACCAAGGGATGGGGGTCGCTGGACGGACTTTCAAAACCTCTTAGAGGAGGGATATAAACGAAGCAAATGAAAACAGACGGGCGAAAGAGAAAAAAGAAGCAGGACTGAGCGAAAAAAAAGAAACACGTGACGTCAGTCAAATAACCGCAAATGAATGACGGAGAGAATCGACGTCGGCGTTTGTGCTTGGGAGGAGAAAGAGGAGAAAAGAAGAAGGAAAAAAAGAAGAAAAACATTAAAGAAAAAAAGACGCTAAAAGGAGGAGGAAGAGAGGGAGAGAGAGAGGAAGCCACACAGCCGTTCCATTAAGTGTTCATGGTGTCTTGGAGGGGTGGGAACACGAGGAGGCTGCGTGACAATAGTGCGAGGTTCATAGGCCATGTGGTGAAGGTTCAGCAAATCGATTGTTGTTGCTAGCATAAAGTGGCTAGGCTTACAGACTTGCCTTCCCTCCCCTCCCGTCCTTTACTCCAGCTGCTGGACTCACTCTCTCTCTCTCTCTCTCTCTCTCTCTCTCTCTCTCTCTCTCTCTCTCTCTCTCTCT
This sequence comes from Penaeus vannamei, assembly GCF_042767895.1. NCBI lineage: Eukaryota > Metazoa > Arthropoda > Malacostraca > Decapoda > Penaeidae > Penaeus > Penaeus vannamei. Next base: position 32,961,029 of record NC_091557.1, read on the forward strand.
CTCTCTCTCTCTCTCTCTCACTCCCTCTTTCTCTCTCATTCCCTCTCTCTCTCATTCCCTCTCTCTCTCTCATTCCCTCTCTCTCTCTCTCATTCCCTCTCTCTCTCTCTCTCTCACTCTCTCTCTCTCTCCCTCTCCCTCCCTCCACCTCTCTCTCTCCTTCTCTCCCCCTCTCTCTCTCTCTCTCCCCCTCTCTCTCTCTCTCTCTCTCTCTCTCTCTCTCTCTCTCTCTCTCTCTCTCTCTCTCTCTCTCTCTCTCTCTCTCTCTCTCTCTCTCTCTCTCTCTCTCTCTCTCTCTCTCTCTCTCTCTCTCTCTCTCTCTCCCTCTCTCTCTCTCCCTCTCTCCCTCTCTCTCTCTCCCTCTCTCTCTCCTTCCTTCACCCTCTCTCCCTCCCTCCCTCTCTCCCTCCTCTCTCTCCCTCTCTCTCTCTCCCTCCTCTCTCCCTCCCTCCCTCCCTCCTCTCTCTCCCTCTCCCCCTCTTCTGTTTCTCTCTCCTCACCCTTACTCTCCCGCAGTCTCAATCTGCCTATCTCATTTTTCCTGTCTGCCTTTGAAACTGCCTGCGTGTCACTCTCCTGTAGCCATGTTCCTCTTCTCTCCGCCTTCGCCTTCCTTTATCTCGTTCACACGCACACACACACACACACACACACACACACACACACACACACACACACACACACACACACACACACACACACACACACACACACACACACACACACACACACACACACACACATTGTCCCCTGTATGCGAGAGCGGGGATTCTTTGACCACAGTTTTTAAATCAATAGGGAGAGTTGGGAGCGAGGCGGAGAGGGCAGTGCAAGGTATAACGGGCGAGGGGACTGTGAGGGGAACGAATGTAGGTCGCGAGGTGGGAGTGAGGTGGGGAAAATGGGAGGGGGAAGGGGGCAAGGTTAGTCACGAAAAGGGGAAGGAAACAGATAAAAGAGGGAGGGGGAGGAAACAAGAAGAAAGTGGTCTGAAATGGGGGAATAATTGAGTAAGGATGTGGTTATTATTGCAGGTAAGGGGTGAAGGGAAAGGGGAATTAACGGTGGAATGGGGAAGGAGTGGAGAAGAGAGAAATGACAACGGCATAGGGGAAAAATACATAGAGGGGTAGGAGAAAAGAGAAAATGCGAAAATAGAAATAGCATAGGAAGGAGAGAACAGAATGGCCAAGGGAAATGAGATAAGACTAAGGGGAAAAAGAGAGCGCGAGACCATACCGTTGTCCGTGTGACACTTGAAGCCCCGACATTAAACCGGGAAGGACATCCAATCGGAGGCTCGCCATGCGTGAACGAGGTGTCAGATTAGCAGCCGACTCGTGTCAGAACAGCTCTCCCGTGGGCACAGCAGCGCTCTCATCTCCGATCTTTTTTCAATAAGGATCTTTTCACGTGTCCCTACAGCGTGCACTATGCTATCATACTCCTCTTCCGCTCCTACACCGCCATTCGTTTCCATTACGTGAAGGTAGGATATACACGGGCTTGTCTGTCGCTGCAACGGGGGAAATTTCCCGGCGATGAGTCAGCTGCTGGGGGTCCTGGTCTTTTTTGTCTTTTTCATTCATTTTTATGCAAAATGCGCGCAGGGGTTCGCGTCAAAGTTTCTACTGGGTCAGCGTTTACTTTTTTCATTGTTTTTCATTTCTGGGTTAGCGGAGGGAATAGACATGGGTGTTCGCTTTATGATTTTTTTCCAAGAAGTTGGTCACATAGGCATATAAATAGACGAAGTATATAAAATGGCAAAGGGTGGTTGGAAGATGCGGGTGTACTCATGGCTATAAAATGCCATTTCACTCTAAGGGTCTCTGCGCCGGGTCAAGTAAGCAGAGTCGCCGCCTGTCTTGTTGAAATTCTGCGAGATTTACGGTTCGGTAATTCCACTATGAAGACTTTTAGCTTACTGTGTTCTAAGCCAAGGTTTAGGCGTTCATTGTTGAATAATTGGAATGATGAATACGGCGATTCGCACGTGAGCTCTCGGCGAATCGATACCGGAGTCAAAGGGGCAGCTAGGAGCGTTAGTTTCCTGCGCGAGTTAAGTCATAGACAAAGAAAAATATCTTGACTGATGCTTTGCCCCGGCCCTGTAATAATCGTTCGGTGAAAGCATGCGAATATTCATGCTGGAACGTACTTAAGTGTTATGAAAGGGTAACTCGGCCTTTGATTTTGTAAATCAGAGCATTATATAGAGATCACCGAGACTGCCCAAGGCTCGCTGCTAGGTTAAAATCATGTATTTTTTCCTCCCACTGCCATCGCTTTCAAAGTCGCAGGACTGTTCATTTACGCTCACACGCTCGGCCAATCGAGAACAAATCCCCTCAGTAGCTCACAGCAGTGAGCGGCCCCCGTAAGACAAACAGAGTCCCTCCTGAACCCCCATCTGGTTCTTTTAACTGGCTATAGTGACGTGTCTAATTGCCGGCGCGTGTAATACACCAAGATTTTCCCCTTCCCCCCAGATCTACTTCTGGTACGTTTTAATAATAAGATAACAGAGTAAATTGCTCCGCCTCGTTTCGTTGTGTCCAGTTAATGGCTGTGGCACGGCGGTCTCTGATAACAGGCGGTGACACAGATCCATCACCGGGTGCTGCTTGTGCGAATTCGAGTCGACCTCCGCTCTGAGCTCTTTTCTTTAGCCTCAGCCGACTAGGAGCTGTTTTTCTTTTTGACTATTTATTCACTTATTCGGAAAAGTAACACGTTGTTTCGCCCAAGTCAAACACGAAAATACCCGTTCACAACAAAGAGCGAAACTTCAATATTTGCTTCGGGTTTCCCTCTGGGTGGGATACAGTAGCTTCGCAATTTCCAGATTTACTTTGTAAATGTACGATATATTTCATTGGTAGTAAACATGGTGATCATACCAGTAGGTGGCATATAACCTTCAGTGTACACAAAGATAAATAACCATCGAGGACAAAATTTTCTTTGTATTAATGGAATATGAAACATGAGTGTGCGAGAGCGTGTGTATCTGGCGAGAGCTGGCAGCCATGCGCCCACATCTGTGCGAAACATCAAGTGCATCAGTGGCGCTAGTGGAGTGAGCGAGGTGAGGTGTCGAGCGCGTTGCTGCGTCCCTCCACACTGAGTAATAACCCTGTCGACGGTATTGGCCAAAGATCCAGCAGATATCCTTCGGAAAACAGTGAATGTGACGCTTGTTTACGTGATCCTTGGGCGTTTCTGTCCTCAATAATTGTGTGCACGTGCTAGTTTTGGGATGAAGCAGAATATATTAAAGGGAAGGTGTGATCAGCTGGGAGTCCGGGGTTATGTCCGGAGATCATCGTCGTCTGCAAGATTGTCCTCGGCACGCTAGTCAGTAGCACCTCCCACCTGCATCCCGGCACAGGTAGGCCTACCCATTTTTATATGTCTAACAAAACGCATGCTGGATAAAAATAGTAAAATGAATCGATTAAACCTGAGCATTAGAGGAGGAGCTTCTTCAGCCATTGAGTTTGTGTCTTGTCCTTTATGAATTATGGTACGTTTATTTGTTGACACGAACACCTCTCGTCGCGCAGGTGGACTTGGTGATGTTGGCTTTCCTTTTTATACTGAAGCGATTGTTAGTTATCGAATTTTGTTGGAGCACATGTTCCGGTCTGACTCTCCCCCCTCGACAGTCCCATTCCCCCTCACCCCTCTCCCTCTGCCTCCCCTCACCATTGATCGTGACGGCGGGGAGCCCAAACAACCTCCCTCAGCAGTTAAGAGTACTGGCTGTGGACAACACAAAACGTTGTCTTCCTTTTGTGTTGTTTAACGCCAGCAAGACGTCTTTGTACTTCGGCATCCACAGGCGTTGTGTGGCTTTGATATTTGAAAAAATGTTCTTGGTGTAAAACCGAGTCAATGGTTTCCCTTGCAGGAAGATGGTTGTGTTTTGACAGCTTGCCTCGTCTGGCCTAGCTCGCGTGGCTGTGCCGGTAGGCCATGTTGGGTGTGTCTGGTCATCCCCTTTCCCCCCTCCCCCTTGCACTTACCATACACCGCCTCCTGGGTTGACTACGCTGTCCACACCACACTTCCGTCACCTCGTATACAAACAGGATATTCATTCGTGTTCTCATTTTAATTGACTGTCGTTCTCCCTTCTCCCTCCCTGCCTCCCTCCTCTCTCTCTCTCTCTCTCTCTCTCTCTCTCTCTCTCTCTCTCTCTCTCTCTCTCTCTCTCTCTCTCTCTCTCTCTCTCTCTCTCTCTCTCTCTCTCTCTCTCTCTCTCTCTCTCTCTCTCTCTCTCTCTCTCTCCCTCCCTCTCTCTCTCTCTCTCTCTCTCTCTCCCTCTCTCTCTCTCTCTCTCTCTCTCTCCCTCCCTCTCCCTCTCCCTCTCCCTCCTCCCCCTCTCCCTCCTCCCTCTCCTCTCCCTCTCCCCTCCTCCCCCCTCTCTCCCTCTCTCTCCCTCCTCCCTCCTCCCCCCCTCTCTCCCTCCCTCCTCCCCCCCTCTCCCTCTCCCTCCTCCCCCCTCTCTCCCTCCCTCCTCCCCCTCTCTCCCTCTCCTCCTCCCCCTCTCCCTCTCCCTCCTCCCTCTCTCTCTCCCTCTCCTCCTCCCTCTCTCTCTCTCTCCTCCTCCCCCTCTCTCTCCCTCTCTCCTCCCCCTCTCTCCCTCCTCCTCCTCCCCCTCTCCCTCCCCCCTCTCTCCCTCTCCACTCCTCCCCCTCTCTCCTCCCCTCTCTCCCTCTCCCTCCTCCCCCCTCTCACTCCCCCTCTCTCCCACTCTCTCCTCCCCCCTCTCTCCCTCTCCCTCCTCCCCCTCTCTCCCTCTCCTCCCTCCCCTCTCTCTCCCTCTTGCCCCTTTCTTTCTCCCTCCTTGCCCTCTCCTTTCTATCCCTCTTGCTCCCTCTCCTTTCCTCTCATTTTCCCTATTTCTCTCTCCCTGCATCCTCCCTCCCTTTTCCTTCCTCCTTCCCTACCTTCTTCCCCTTCTCCCTGTCTACTTCTTCTTCCTCCCTCTCCCTGTCTTCCTTTCCCCTTTTCCCATCCTTTCCTTTTCCTCTCCCTCCTTTCCCACTCACTCCTTCCTTCTCTCTCCTCCTTCTTTCCTCTCTCCCTCCTTCCTTGTCCTCCTCCCTCTCCCCCTTCCTTCTCCATCTCCCTCTTTCCTTCTCCCTCCTTCCTTCTGCATCTCCTTTCTTCCTTCTCCATCTACCTCTCCCTCCTTCCTTCCTTCCTTCTCCATCTCCCTCTCCCTCCTTCCTTCTCCCTCTTCCCTTCCCTTTCCCTCTCCCTCACCTCACCTCACTTCCTCACCTCTCTCTATCTGTTTTTCCTCCATTTCAATGATACTTTGTTTCCTCCCAATTTGTCGATCTTCCTCCCCCCTCCTCATATGCCCTTCCATTCCTTCCCTCCACTACCATCCTGTCCTTTCCCTCCCCAGTCGTTTACCGTTTTCTCTTTATACGGACCTCTACTCTTTTATGTGTCTCTTACTCCCCATCCCCATCTTTGCGTTTCCCTGTCCTCCTATACCTTCTTCTCTATCTCACTTTCTCCCTTCCCTCCGCAGCCCTCATTTATATCATTTTCTTCCTCCCTCCTCAGTCTTTGTCCTCACACCCTTTCTTCCCCTCTCCAGACCTTCTTTCCCTCCCCTCTCCAGACCTTCTTTCCCTCCCCTTACCTCCTTTCCCCTTCTCTTCTTTCCAATTCTCTTCTGTCCGTTTCCTCCCCCTCCCTTCCTCCCTTTCTTTCCCTCCCATTTCCCAGCCCGTCACGCACGAGATCCGTTGCAGCAGCAGTGGCTCATGCTGCCGGCGAGGAAGGAAAGCGCGTTCGTGGATCAACCGTTCGTGTCGTGTGTCTCCTTCGCCGTGAATAAGCATTTATTTGCCGTTTAAATTGAACTCGGTTGACAACAGACGATGACGAAGCGCCTTTTCATTTAAAAACTTATGGTGTAAGTAGGGATTTTTAATTTTTGGATATATTTTCTTTATTTTCGATGCCTATAAAAGTCTCTATTTTTCGTGTTTGGACACATCGTTACAAACAGTTATAAGGCATCTTTTGCGCCTTTGTCGTTTTATTTTTTCAGTCCTTGATTTATTTCTTCTGATTTGGCGTGCGTGATTGCTTAGTGTCGTGAGCTCCCTTGCCATGCCATGCGGGCGAAAATAAATGCTAGAATGATTTTTTTTAAATCTCTGAAGATCTCGCATGGCTACAATTAGTTACGTGTTATGTACGCAAATGGGATAGATTTCTGTATCCTACCAGTAAAGGGCTAGCAGCGATACCAGTAGCAGCAGCAGAAGGAACATGGCCATCATCAGAGAAGAAGAAGAAGACTTGGCCTTTTCCATGCCGAATGAGGAAGTGTTTCTTCTTTCCTTGCTTGGTCCTCCTCCTCCTCCTCCTCCTCCGCTTCCATTTCCTTGATCATACCTTTGTGCTATACTCTTCAGCCAATACTCCTTCACTCCCGACTATTAAAGATTGAAGGAATGAATGTAAAATCCAGTTATGGTTTAAAGGAAAACGTGAGGAAGGGAGAAAGGAACGAGAACATGATCCGAAGGAAAGAAATGAATTTAGGGTCACGTATAAAATGAAACCGACCCACATTATTAATAGAATTAAAGTCTTGACGGCCCGAATCCGCCGAAGATTCCTCTCAGAACGAAGAGAAAAAGCGAAATGGATTACGTGTAAGTGAAGGAGAGAATGTGATCACGTGAGAGATATGCAAAGGAGGATTACATGTACGAAAGAAGTGGGGAGGCGACGGCCGATACGAGCCTTGCCTGCCTGCCTGCCGGTGGATAAAGACGCCATTGTGAGGTGTTATAAGGCGCCCGGGTCATGAGTGGTCATGCAGGATGATCTGGTAACTTTACAGGCGAGAAGGTGGGGAGGGAGGGAGGGAGGGGGGAGGGAAGCTGGCTCGAGCGCAGTTTGCATCCCTCCGCGCCTGGCTTTACCCTCCTTTCGCGGGTCTTCGGTCGGGAGGGCGTGTTCCCGTTGTTCTACAGGCCTTCTTTGTCTCCCGTTGGGTCTGTCTTGGATTTCCTTCGTTCGGCGAATGTCATTCGTTTATTCTCTTTTCCTGCTTCTCCTCCTTGCCCTTCTTCCCCCCTCTCCCTCTCTCTCTGCCCTCCCTCATCGCGCCCTTCCCTCCACGCCCCTCACACTTAACCTTTGGAAGATGGAGGGCCCCTCCTCACGCCTCTCACACCTCACCTTTGCCTCCCTCCCGCCCCTTTAACCTCATACACGAGGCATACATCCACACGCCTCTCCTGTCATACGTATGTTCCAGCTGGCCCGACTCTTTGCATGCGCGCCTTTCGTTTGTCCTTATTCCCCCTTTTATCGTCAGTGATTTTGGATATTTTTTATTTTCTTTATCAGCTATGTTGTCGGTTTACATGTATAGCGTTCTGTTTCGTGGTTATTTGGGGTTTCCCTTTCCTCTCCATCGCTCATTCCTTGTTATTCGATTTTCCCGCGTATTCACATATCCTTGTTCTCGTTCGTTTCTCTCTTCTTTTCTTTCTCGTTTTTTTTTTTTTAGATTTTATTTTCGTTTCTTCATTTTCATCATTTTCTTATTTTCGTTCTGTTTAATCTTTTCTTCATTTTTCGCGAGAGAAATAGGTTTTCTTTTGTTTCGCTTTCTTTTCCAATATATATATTTTTCTCTCTCCCCTCTTATATTCCCATTTTTTGTGTATTTTGTCTCACTCCTTTCATTACTCACCAGTTATTGATTCTCGCCATTTCTTGTCTTTGTATACCCTGCACTACGACTCAGATGAAGAAATGTAAAACATCCTTCATAATACAGCATCTCCAATCCACACGAGCATCATCCTGAACATCGTCACGCATCAGTGATATTCTCAACCTCCATTGAACATGAAACACGAACATTCCGCATCCGCCTTGGCCTAACGCCACCACTATCAGACGGCCATTATCAACGTACAACATCCTATTCTTACGGTTTCAATCCTCTGTAGCATCATAGTCAGTCTTATAACATGCAGAAACATATACAGCAGCATCAGCATAAACAGCAACACAACATGCAACAGAAAGACCTACATACCATCACATAAACAGTGACACTACACGCAGCATAAACACCGACATGCCACATGGGCAACACGCAGTACGAAGCGCCCTGAGACGGTACGGTATATTCAGCGTACGACATCCGACCTGATCTACCTCCTCTCTGCCCGTCATCTGTCTTGCTCTTGCCCGCCTGTTTGCTTGCCCGCCTGTCTGCTTGCCCGCCTGCGTGATTGATAGCTCTGCTTTGCTCTACGGCTTCACTCGCTTGGTTGTTTGCATCGTTGTTGTTTTGTTTGCGTGGGTTATTTTTGTAGCATTTTTCTTCGGCGAGGGTTCCCGGAAGAAAGAAAATTGCGTTTCCGATTTTTCTGGGTTCGTTTTGCCTTTCTGCGACGTGGTATTTTCCTGTCTGAACTTTTTTTTTAACTCGGGATTTTTTTGTGGGAGGAGAGGGTGTTTCTTTCGTATAGGCTTTGTTTTATGATCTTGGAAGTGTTTTTTTTCAATTTCTCTATACATTTTATTTTTTAACGTTCCCCTTCCGCTCTGAAATGCTCCCCTTTTTCGGAAAATTCTTCTCCCTTTCGTGCTTTTTTATTGGTTTGATTTAGTAAAATAAAAGTAAAAATCTATCTCCTTGTTCTAAAAATTTATCTCGCCCCCATAATTGGCGAATGTTATGGCGAGGCTGCATTGGGAGGGGGAGGGCGTGGGGGCTGAGGAGGAGGGACTAGACATTTTGCTGATGTCATCCTCGGGCTCCGAGGTTGACCCTTGGGCATGCTGACGTAGAGGTGCCCCTCTCCCTCTCGCACGCCCCTGCCCCCTTCCCCTCCGCCAACCACGGCGCAGGGCGGTGTGAGACCAGATTGTGCATGGATGGATAATATTCCTTGAAAGGTTGTTTGTTTTATATGTGTGTGTGTCTGTCTGTCTTTGTCTGTATGGGTGTGTAACTTTTCGTTTATATAAGCGTGTGGGTTTAGACCTTGTGCGTGTTAGATGTGAATTCCAGTCCCCATTCAAACGCAAATGTAACACAGGAACGCCGAGTAGAACAATTTCCATTGGAAAAATATCAGATATATAGCCTTGTCCTTTTTTCACTATTTTGTTTCGGATTTTGTTTTTTGAACTCCTCCTCCTCGCATTTGCTCTTAAGGTAAGTGCCTATCTGTGTATTTGCCGTATATAGCATGCATAATTTTGCATATACGTCACGGGGTAAAGATGATGTATGTAAATAAAAGCTTTCGTGGTAAGCTGGTACCTCCATTTACGTGCGGGGGGAGATGTGGGGCACGGTTTCCCTAACGGTAGCCTGCATTCGAGGCACTGCTAGCCACGGCGATGCGGAACGAGAGAGTGTTGGTGGGCGTAGGCGTGTGGGCGGACGAGGGCGGGCGTGAGGCGAGGCGGGAGATTGTGGTCCAAGATGAGACGTCGACGGTCATAGCAGTCTGCGACCTCCTCCCTCCGCCCGCCTCTCTCTCTCTCTCTCTCTCTCTCTCTCTCTCTCTCTCTCTCTCTCTCTCTCTCTCTCTCTCTCTCTCTCTCTCTCTCTCTCTCTCTCTCTCTCTCTCTCTCTCTCTCTCTCTCTCTTCTCTCTCTTCTCTCTCTCTCTCTCTCTCTCTCTCTCTCTCTCTCTCTCTCTCTCTCTCTCTCTTTTTCTCTCTCTTTTTCTCTCTCTTCTCTCTCTTCTCTCTCTTCTCTCTCTCTCTCTCTCTCTCTCTCTCTCTCTCTCTCTCTCTCTCTCTCTCTCTCTCTCTCTCTCTCTCTCTCTCATATCTTTCCCGTCTCTCAGTCGTTGCTCGTTCTCCACGACCCTTTATTTTTATCTCTATCTATCCATCTATCTGTCTCCCTATCTATCTGTCTCCCTATCTCCCTCCCTCCCTTATCTTCCCTCGTTCTACATAGCCTATACAGCCACGATATTGCTTTTCCCCTTTCCTTGTTCAAGCGCCTGGTACTGTGGCCGCCGCCGCCCTCCACACCCCACTTGTGTTCCCGTCGATGCATTAGTCGTGGTCTGCTTGTGTTGTTCACGTGGAAATGAATAATGCATAAGATGTGGGAGGGGCGCCGGAAGTGAGGGAGAAAGAGAAAGGAGGGGAGAGAAGGAGAGGACGATGAAAGAAATAGGTAGAAGGGAGAAAGGGCATTAAAACGAACTAGAAGGTAGATAGAAGGGAGAGAAGTGAGGGCGGGATGAAGGAAGGATGGGTGAGAGAAATGTGTAAGGGACAAAGAGAGGGGAAGGGAGAGGTACAAGAGAAGGAAGGGATAAAGGGAAGTGCGAAGAAAATGGAAAGACGCATGGAATGAGAAGAGAGAAGGGAGGAAGGGTGGGGGGCGAAATTGAGGAGAAGGTTTTGGGGATTTGTTCGTTGGCACGAGAATGGCATTGTCAGTGTAACCTGACGAAGGGGTAAGATAAGAGTGAGGGGATAGGCAGAGGGTGTGAAGGGGGGTGATAAAGGAGGCAGAGAAAGCGAAATCAGTATCGAGAAAGATGAAGGGGAAAAACCGCGAAAGACGGTCATGCGCGTAGTGTCGCATATGTAGCGCGCGGCACCCCGCCGAGAGTGTCATAGCCAAGGCCGCGAGTCCGACACCGGGTAGACGAGGCCCATTCAGCCCCGGAGTATTATGTGACGCCCTGAACGTTCCCAGGGTGCTCGGCGCACAACGGCTGGTGTGCGCTGTCAATTCGCAATACAGGCGGTGAACATTGCACGCGTATTGTATTGAAGCGCATTGCGAGGGAAGCGGCGCCGTCAAGTAGCAATATACGTGGCCTCCAGATGCAGCTTTACATGACTGTGTCCGTGACGGTAGAGTAGCACCGCTTAAGGACACGTTGCAGCTTCCAGGGGATGAAGGGGTGACGTCATTGGATAGGGGGATCGGGGGGTTGGGGGGGGGGGTTGGAGCGAGATGTCTCAGGGTTGGTTCCGCCACGAGTTACGGCCATGCGTGTGAAAATTTATATTTTCTCCTCACGCTTTTTCCTCCTACCCTCCACCTTCTCTCTCTCTCTCTCTCTCTCTCTCTCTTTTCTCTTTCTCTCTCCCTCCCTCTCCTTCCCTCTCCCTCCCTCTCTCTCCCTCTCCTCCTCTCTCCCTCCCTCTCCTTCCTCCTCCCTCCCTCTCCCCCTCTCCCTCCTCTCTCCCCCTCTCTCCCTCCCTCTCCCTCTTCCCCTCTCTCTCCCCCTCTCTCCCTATCTCTCCCTCCCTCTCCCCCTCTCTCCCTCCCTATCCTTCTCTCCCTCTTTTTTTCATTTTTTTTCTCTGGGGGTGGGGGGATTGCCTCTTGTGGATGTTAGCAACCTCCTCAGGGATTTTCTGAAGTAGAGAAACGGGCACGCAGACAGGCTGAGAGAAACACTGTGGCATTGAGAGCAGACATCTTAACAGTTGCGCCAACTGTGACTCTCCGTCGAGAATGCACTGACCTTATTTTCTCAAGTACTCCAAATGTCGAAGAGTACATGACGTTAACCACATGGGATGACAGGGCAAGGCGCAGAGGAAAACAACTTCTTTTAAGTACTCTGACTTCCAAACCGCAGCGGGGGATCATCAAACCCTGGTGCCAAACTCGTTGACGGGTACTCATAACAGACAAGATTAGGAGAGGGTAGTTTATCCCCCCACCCCCCACCCCACTCTTCCCCTCTTTCTCCCTTTACCCAGAACTCTTTTCCCCTCTCCCCTGTACTCCTTTCCCCTCTTTCCTGTGCTCCTTTCCCCACTCCCCTGTGCTCCTTTCCCCTCTTTCCTGTGCTCCTTTCCCCTCTTTCCTGTGCTCCTTTCCCCTCTTTCCTGTGCTCCTTTCCCCTCCCAACGCTTTCATTCCACTTTTCTACCCCCTTTCCTTTACCTCACCCACCAGCATACCAGCGCAACCTCGTGGTACCCTTTTCCCCTCCTTGAGGCTCCTCCCCCCCTTCTCTCCTCCCCTTTCCCTCTCCCTGCCCTCCGACCTTAAGAGTTATTCCCAGCCCAGCTATCTCTCTCTTCGATGTTTGTTTTTATGAACGTGTATTTTATCATTGCCGTCGCTAAAAGGTCATGTTCCGTTGATCATGGCCAGGCTCTGCTGCAGGCGCCCCGCCAGTGTATTTTGACGAACGCTCTCCTTTTTGACGTTTCGTGCTCATGATCACTGGTTTTGGTGTAGGCTGCGCATGGCCACGAACGCCTGCGATCAGCTGTGCTGAGCAACGGAGCTTGTGTGCCACTTGACGTACCCAGAAGGAGGGCTGTCCACTCCACCAGAGGGTAAACTGTTCGCCTTCGTGTTTATGTGCGCGGTGTCCTCTAGCAGCGCCGGCTCCTCCTTCCTCCTCCTCCTCCCTTCTTCTTTCCTCCTTCCTCCTTCCTCCTTCCTACCCCGCCCTCCTCCATTCCCATCTCCACCCTCTGCCATGGCCCTCCCCCCAGCCCCACCTACCACACCCCGACGCTGAATGTGTTGCTCCTTGCTTCCTTGATATCGAGTCTCGCTTTCTGTACTTCTGTGCCCGGGTTTCCCCTTCCTCACCCGCCCCCTCCTTCCTCCCCCGTCCTCCTTCCCCTGCCCCCCTCCTTCCTCTCTTCCCTCTCCTCCACATCCCCTTTCCTCCCATCTCTCTCCGATGTCGTGTTACTGCGGTCGTCTCGTGGCATTATAACATGGGCCAAACGGCATTACACACACAGTAGCCTGTGCATGTTTACGCATACTTCGTCACGCCCGGGTTGCTTCACGCAGCCCATAGCACAAGCCATTCCGCTCTCATACCCAGCTCCCTTCCACCCTTTACCTTACGCCATTCTCCCTTTACCCTCACGCTCTTTGGTAACTCCCAACGAGAGGGTAAAGGAGAGACTAACTTAAGCGATACAGATAGCTGTAAGATGTTTAAGAAGATACAACCATGTATCCAAGAGCTAGCTATCTGATATGTAAGACGATAGCAGTCATGTTATGTCCGAATTTTGTAATGTAGGTCTAATGTAATATGACTTTACGGCTATATATCGTATGTATCAGCGCTTTTGCAATTAGCCCGGGTGGTAAATAAGGGACTGAGCTAAAAAAAGAAAAAAAAAAAGAGGGTTAGGCTAAGAATCCCGAGAAGAGATGGATTAGTCTGCCTCTTAGCGAATAATTATCTCTTCGTCGGCTTCACCTGTAGAAGAAGAAAAACAGGTTAAGAAAGCTTTTTGCCGGTCTCTCGTCGTTTCTATTTTTATTATTCTTTTCCCGGAAAATTATCGGGTTTACAGCGGCGAAACCTTTGAAGGTAGAAGGGGAGGAGGAGAGAAAAATGGAAGAGGAAAAATGAGACGAGTAAAAGGAAGAAAGAAAATTAAAAGAATGAAAAGTAGAAAAGAAGAAAGAAACAAGAAGAGAAAGATAAGGAGGAGCAGGGAATAAGAAAGTAGGAGAATTAAAGGGGAGACAGAAGAAAAAGAAAAAGAGGATAAGGAAGTGAAAGAAAGAAGAGGAGAGGAAGGTGAGGTAGCTGGGGTCGGAAGAGGTAACGTGGAGGATATGGGCGTAATTTTATTTTTGAGCCCCGAGTTAGCCAGCCATGTCGAGGGGAGGGGGGAGGGGGAGGGGGAGGGGGAGGGGGGAAACGAATGAGGAAGGGTTAGTGCTCGCTCATTCGCTCCTTCCTTCCTTCCTTTTCTTCCCCTTTCTTTCCTTTTCTTCGCCTTTCTCTTTTTCCTTTCTTCCCCAATCGTTCTTTCCTTTTCTTATCCTTTCTTTCTTTCCTTTCTTTCCTTTCTTCCCTTTCTCCTTCCTTCCCTTCCTTTCCTTTCCTTTTCTTTCCTTCCTTTCCTTTTCTTTCTTTCCGGTTGTTCATCCTTTCCCAGTTTTATCGTGGCTGCCTCTTCTGCCTCGGCTTTCTTGCTATATATATATATATTTCGTCTTTCCATCTCCCTGATTTTATATCTTCCAGCTTTCTTTCTTCTCTTTATCTCTAATGCAGCGGAAGTTACACTTTTTCATTTTTATATTTCTCTTTTGTCTGGCCGCTCTTCACCTTATTTGACCTTAATTTCCTCCTTTGGAGCCCCCCCCCCCCACTCCTCCACTCCTCTACACGTGTCTCCTCCTCTCCTCCTCTATCTTCATCCCCCTTTCCCTATCCCTCTTCACATCTCTCTCTCTCTCTCTCTCTCTCTCTCTCTCTCTCTCTCTCTCTCTCTCTCTCTCTCTCTCTCTCTCTCTCTCTCTCTCTCTCTCTCTCTCTCTCCCTCTCTCCCTCTCTCTCCCTCTCTCTCCCTCTCTCCCTCTCTCCCTCTCTCTCTCTGTCTCTCCCTCTCTCTCTGTCTGTCTCTCTCTCTCTCTCGCTCTCTCTTTCATTCTCTCTCTCTATTTTTCTATCTATCTTTCTCTCTCTCTCTATCTATCTATCTTTCTCTCTCTCTCCGTTTCTTTCTTTCTCTTTCTCTCTCTCTCTTTCTCTCCTCTCTCTCTCTCTCTCTCTTTCTCTCTCTCTCTTTCTCTCTCTCTCTCCTCTCTTTCGCTCGCTCCCGCCCTCCCTCCCTCCTTTCTCTCCCCCCTCCCCTCTTACCTTGTTTCTCCGCCATGGCTCGCCGCATCCCTGACTCACTGCTTGAGCATGACGTGAACTCCCCTCATTCATGACCTCAGCCTCTCACTCGCAGGTCCTTGCCTCCCCTCAACTCGCTCAAATTCTTCTCCCCTCTCCACTCTCCTGTCCCTCTCTTGTTTCGTATTTTTCCTTTCCTTTGCTTCCTTTGCTCGCCCTGTGTTCTTCTCTCTCTTCCTTCTAATCTGTTATTTCTTAGTTTTCCTCTTCTCCTTCCCTGATTCCAGTTCTCTTCTCCCCTTTCCCCTTTCTCCTTTTATCACTTACATTTCAACCCATCCCCTTCTCCGTTCTATGCCCTTTTTGCTTATCCACATTACTCTCATCTCCCCATTTTCCCTTTTCCTTTCATCCCCTCTTCGTTTTTTTCCCCATTCTCTCCTATTTTCGTTTCTCTATTTTTCTCGCATCCCCTCCCTATCTCCCATTTTTTTCGTTCCTCTCTCCTTTTCCCATTTCTTTTCGCCCTATTCTCCTTTTCCTTTTCTCTACTCCTCATCCCACCTTGCCATAGCACTTGACAAGGCCTGGCGGTGATTTAACGGCTCAGGAGTACAAGAGGTTCTGTCATACTTGAAGAGGAGGAGGAGGTGGAAGGGGAAGAGGAGGAAAGAAGAGGAAGAGGGGAAATTGAAGAGGAGGAGGAGGAAGAGGAGAAAAGAAGAAAAGGAAGAGGGAAAATTGAGGAGGAAGAGGAAGAGAACGAATGAGGAGCAAGAGAGGGTCGGAGGGAAAGGAAGAGAGAGTGCGAGGGAAAAAGAGAGGGGGAAGGGAGAAGGAAGATGGAGGTAAGAAGGCGGAATGGGACAGAAAACATGAAAAAAATGAAGATGAATAAGGAAAAATGAGTGAAAGGAGGAAGATCAGAAGAAAAAAATGAGAAAGAAGAAGAAAAAGAAAAAATACGGAGGATTTATTTAGCCCGCAAGATATTTGTTTTCTTATTCATCTCGAGTTAATTAATCTGCGACTGGAGATGGCGGATCGGATCGAATTGTCGGACAGAAGTAGGCGAGAGAGGGAACCACGTGGCCGCTAGGTTGCTTCTTTTCCCTCTACTACCCCTTCCACCCCCTCCTCCCCCTCACCCCCTCACCCTCTCACCCTCTCAAGACCCTCCCCTTCTCTGCTTCACCCGGCATGTTGCTTTTGCTCTCCCCCAACTCCCCTCCTTCGCCCGGCATATTGCTTCAGCTCGCTCTCGCCCCTCGAGTTCGCTTCCCCCCTCCGCCCACTCCCTCACCCGGTGGCACTGCGGCGGCCCTGCTTCGGCGAGTGCCACCTTTCCTTCCCTTCTTCCTGCCCTTTCCTTCCCCAACTCCCTCCGGCGACCGAGTGTTTCCCTCATTAGCTGGCACATTACGGACTCGACGCACGCCTCTGTCCCCCTTCCCCCACTCCCCCTCCCTATACCTTCTTGCCCCCCTCCCCTTATTCACCCCCATGCCACCTAGCCTACCCATTCTCCTCCCTTCCTCTACCTTTTGCCTCCCCTCTCATGCCCCCATTTCTCTCTCCTACCCATCTCTCCCTCCTCTCCTTCATGTTTTCCCTCGTAAAGTCTTTTCCCCCATCTCTTTCCCTCCCCTACCCCTTCGTGTTTCTTCTCATCACATATGTCTCCCCCCTCCCCCCTCCACTTCCCTTGTCTCCCCTACCCTCTCCTCCCTTGCCCCTCGTTCCTCTCCACGCCACCCCGGGCGTGACCTTTGACCCA
>NC_091557.1:32987428-32989928 GCF_042767895.1 Penaeus vannamei
GCAGGGGGAGGGGGACTCGGAAGAATCGCGCCGTGACAGACGAGTCGTGATGGAAACGAAGGGGGATTGAAAGAAGTAGATTAAAGATAGAATGAAGAGGTGGGAGGAAAGAGTAGGTGACAGTGAAGATAAAGATGAGATAATCGGGGCAGTCATGCAGGGAGAAAAATTTAGAGTAAAGAAAAACCCGATATGAAAAGGAAATCGGCTTAATCGATATAGGGAGGGCATGTGAACCGAAGGGGCGTGAGGTAGACCGGTGCCGCAGACATGGGTCGAGGCTGTTCGCTTCCGTCCGTTTCCCTCAGCCGGTCTGCGTGTCTGCTGACCATATTGGTGTTTTTCGGCGTCGCTGGATATACCTCGGGTAGTAACCGTAGGGATGATTTTAGCAATGATTTTATGGATAAGTATCGACAAGGGCATTCAGTGGATAGGTACAGGCGCCGCACGGATGTCAGTGGACACTCGTGTCGATGGATAGGTACCGATGCTGGCGTTCGCAGGATAGGGCGCCGACGAACAAGGTCTACATAAGTACTTAGACCTTGCCGGCGAAAGCGTCCGGAAATCCGATGGATACCCATGAGCATTCCGTGGATAAATACGGACGTCGATGGATAGGTGCAGGCTTTCGATGGATTGTTATGGGCGGTCGATGGATAGGCTCGGGCTTTTGTTAATAAGTACAGGGAGGGGGAGAGGTAAACGCGTATTCAGATTCATTATGTATTTGTAGATGCAAAGTACTGAATGGGTAAGTCAAAGACATGTACGAGAACAAAGCCGGTATGAGGATGCATGTGTGCGAGACATGTGGTATGGGGCGGAGGGAAGAGACGCCCAAGGAAAAAGGGCAGCTGTTTACTGTGTATGTGTATGTGTGTGTGTGCGCGCGTGCGTGCGTGCGTGCGTGTCTGTCTGTCTGTCTGTGTCAGTTTCTCCCTCTGCTTGTGTGTTTTCTTTGTGTCTGTCTGCCTGGTTGCCTCCTCACGTGTGCGTATTTTAATCCGTCTGTGTGTTTGTACTAGTGGTAGTTTGGGCGAGTGTTTGTTTGGTTTGCCTGCTGTTGTGGCCATCTCAGACCACCAAGGGACCTGGGACGGCTTCTTGTAAATCCTTCCCTCGGGGGAGTGAGGGGAAACGAGGGTACTTTTCACACTTTGGTAATTAATGGATTTTTTCTTTCTCTTGCTCGAAATAACGGAGAAAGGGAATGGGTGGAACAGTTTTCGGAGGGGAATGTTTAATCTATGTAGATCAGGAGGTGAAATAATTAAAAGTGAGAAAAAGAATTCTGGGAAGAGAGATGGTGATGAGAGCGAAACTACGAAAGAAAGGAAATTTCCATAGCTAGGTAGGAGAAATGCAAGGCAAAAAGAGAGGTAAACAAAGAAAAGGAAGAATGGCAAAAGCTAAGAACCAGGGGGAAGGGGAGACAGGCGAGAAAGGCAAGAATCACATTAGAGAGCAAGATTTTGTTTTTCTTAGCGTGAGAAGGTCTTGTAGGGAGCAGCGTAGAAGGTCTGTGTTGTCAGAAAACAAGCGGAAGGTTATTCACGGTGTGTTGGCGTGAGAGCCATCCTTGTGTGGCATGGTGGCGAAGGGGGGATAGTACGGGACCAAGTGCTGGGGAGTGCAAGGAGGGGGAGAAGAGGAGGAGGAGGAGGTGGGGCAAAGGGGATGACTGTAGTGTACCTGATAATGTGGGAGATAGCATGAGGGAGTGAAGGAGATACCGTGGGTAATAAAAGATGAAGAAAGGAGAGAGGGGCATAAATGGGACAATGAGTGATATTGGGAAATGGCCATGGGAGGAGAGGAGTAAGGATCCAATGTCTCAAAGGAGAAGATTGCCGCAGAGCCTGGACGGCCAAGATGCCAAAAGGATTCCTTTTGGTTGCAGCGAGTGGCGTGGTACTCCAAGGGGCATCAAAGGACCCTCTAATTGGAGAGTTGCGAGTGCCGCGGGGCAAGGCATGTCCCTCGCCCCCACAAGCTGTAGCATAGTACACGAAATAAAGCCTTTATTCCCGTGGCCAGATGGAGCGAGAGGGAGAACGTGGTAGAAGTGATCAGCGCAAGGTGAGCAGTGTGCTCGGTCGCTCGCCGGCGTGGTCGCTTGCCCGGCGAGGGAGACGCATGGCGAAGCTGCAGGTGGAAACAAAGAAACCCGGGGCCATGGTGAAGGTGCTGCGTCGGCGAGGGCGGGAGTCCTCGCCGTGAGTCGTGGCCGAATCAAGTTGAAGGCGTCCGAGGCCAAAGTTTGAGGACAAGATGCCCCACACGCCCGCGGAAGGTCGGAGGCGTGTCACGTTCAACAGGCACGTGGCACTTGGAAGGATAGGGGGAGACAGGAATGAGGGACAGGCGGAGGAGAGAGGGAGGGAGGTGGCGCCCGTGCCTTCGCCTCGGTTGGATTGGGTGTGTTCTAGGGCAGCCAGGGTGGGCGTGAAGGTGTGTAGTTTGGGGATCCACGTGGAGCGAGCGAGGGCGCTGT
>NC_091557.1:33005226-33010226 GCF_042767895.1 Penaeus vannamei
CACACGCAACAACAACAGACACACACACACACACACGCACACACACACACACACACGCACACACACACACACACACACACACACACACACACACACACACACACACACACACACACACACTCACACACACACACACACACGTGCACGGGCGTACGCATAAACGCAAGAGCGAGAGAAAGCCCAGGCCCGCACCAGAGCGCCTCTTGAGGACGCCAAGGATGAGGATAGGGCGTGAGGCTCGTAAGAAGCCCAAGGAGCATGAGGTTTTATGAGCGCGGAGGGAGCACTCGAGGCCTAACGACTCGCCATGAGATACGACGGCGAGGCATGAGGTGCTGGATGAGGAAGGAGTTAGAGGCTCGAGGTGGTGCGGAGGGCGGGGGAGGGGGGCCCATGGAGAGGCGCGGCGGTGATTCGCATCAGTGTATATATCAGAGCGAGACTCTCCCGGGGCTCTTTGTGCCACGCAAATGAATGAAGAATCAATAGGTGTTCAAGCACGGAGCTGACCAGGTGGAGTGAGCCTCGCGATGTCTTTGTTCCAAGTGTCGTCCCCGCCCCCTTTCTCCGCTCTCTCGCCTGTCCTTCCTCCTTGCCAGCGCCGCCCTTGCCATTTTCTCCTCCTCCTCCCTCTTTGCTCCTTTCTCTTTTCTTAATACCCATTTCCTCTTTCCCTTCCCCGTCCCCCTCCCTCTCCCCTTCCCCTTCCCCTTCCCTCCTTTTCCTCCCCTTCTCTTCCTCTTCCCCTTCCCTGTGTGCTGTGTGTGGGGCAGCGGTTATCGTGTTGGTCTAGCAATCTTTCTGACCTGCATTCGGTCCCGAGCGGATGGTCACCCCGGCCATTCCTTGTACACAGAGGGACATTTAGAAGGAAAATAAAAGAGACGGTATATCACAGCAAAGAATATCCATTGAAACAAATAGAATATAAATAAATCTTCTTTGAAATCTTAAATCTTCATCCATCTCCTTCCTCTCCCCTTTCCCTTTTTCCTTCCTCACCTCCCTGCTCTCTCGCATCTTTTTTAGTGGGCTTCTTTGCCCCGCGTTTCCTTTGACAGACATTTTTCTTTTTGTAGCTTCATGTCCTTGCTCATCGCTGTTCCTTTTATCCTTTAGTTATTGTATTGTCGCGTAGTCCCAAGCACTTTCCTTAGCCTAAGTAAGATTTAGTCTTTATGGGAAAGAAGGAAAGAGAGAAAGGAAAGAAGGGGAGGAAGGAAATAGAGAAAGGAAAGAAGGGGAGGAAGGAAAGAGAGAAAGGAAAGAAGGGGAGGACGGAAAGAGAGAAAGGAAAGAAGGGGAGGAAGGAAAGAGAGAAAGGAAAGAAGGGGAGGAAGGAAATCGAGAAATGAAAGAAAGGGAGGAAGGAAAAAGAGAAATGAAAGAAAGGGAGGAAGGAAAAAGAGAAATGAAAGAAGGAGAGGAAGGAAATAGAGAAAGGAAAGAAGTAAGTGGGCAGGCCGGCCGGCTGGTTGACGGCAGACCGCGCCTAGAAACGAGGAAATCCCTTCGTGTGGATCTCCGTCGTTAGGAAAGAAGCTGTGTATGGGAGGCCTTCCAGCGGCGGCGGTGGCCGGGGCGTCGTTGAGGGGGCCTTAGGGGCGGTATGGGATCTGGATCGCCTACGCTGCGGCGGCGTTTACGGCCGAGTAAAACCTTTCGCTAGCTTAGGTTTGCGCGCGCGCGCACACACTCACATATATATTCACACACACACACACACAAAAGAGAGAGAAAAAGAGAGAGAGAGGGGGAGGGGGAGAGGGAGAGGGTGACCGTATAAACAAACACCTTTAAATATTAAGAAAAAGAAAGAAGAGAAAGGGATGCCGTAGACAGAAGGAACCCAAAAAAAGTTGCCTCGCGAATTCTCTTGTTCGCCACCTTAGCAAGAAGCAAGAGCCAGCGCGCGCGAGCCAGCAAAACGTGTCTCCGGAAGAGGGCTAAGATCCGAGAATCCGGCCGACGCATACGAACGCATTGTTTACAAGTACCATTTGAAAGTACTATATACATGCAGCCATTATGCCAGCGCGCCTTGCATGCTGCTCGCATATACTAGATTCTGGCCTTACTTTGCAACATAGGATACGTGAATAGCGAGAGATATTAGGAGAGAAGAGGGTGGGAGAGGAGGGAAGGCGAGGAGGTAGGAGAGGAAAGAAGAGGCAAGTGGGGAGGTTAGTGGTGAAAGAAGGAGAGAGATAGATGGAATAAGTGAGAAGGAAGTATGTGTGCGTGTGCGTGTGCGTGTGCGTGCGTGTGCGTGCGTGTGTGCGTGAGTGTGAGAGTGTGAGTGAGAGTGAGAGTGAGAGTGAGAGTGAGTGAGAGAGAGAGAGGAAATGGAATTGAGTCGACTACTACAGAGTCGTTTTTTCCGGTTATCAAATGCATTTGGATTCAACAGGGAGCCCCGGCGTATTAGGCCACGAGAAAAAGAAATAAAAAAGAAAAAGCACCATTATAGGCTTAGAGACAAAGAGCGATCGAGACTCAGTACGATAGAAAGAATAGAAAAACGTGAAATTTAAACCGTAATTGGAGAGTATTCTGCAGTGCGGCTGTGTTGTGTGCGTGTGAGGCGGGCGAGGGGATGGGGCGAGGAATTGCGGAAGGATAACTGGCGAGTAAAAGTATGAGGTATGCTGAGAAACGAAAAATTAGTGCAGGGCAAGCTCTTTGGAGTTGCGTTGTTTGAGGAAGAAAATTAAGGTGTTGTGATATTAACAACAAAATTATCCTCGGAAGTTTTATGGCTAGAGATGAATGTTGAGAGAGTACGCTCATTTTTCTTTTCTTTTCCGAGGGAAGCTTTTGGTTTCATCCAGTTGGTCATTATTTAGAACACAGTCGCTTTCCCGCGCGGGCGACGATCCCTTTTGACGGTTATCGAACAGACATATTTAAAAGGGAGATATTTTCGTTTTCCTTTTCGTCTTGACGCTGTCGCCGTTCGTCTTGCTCTGCGTCGAAGTTTCTGTTTGTCCTATATTTTTTATTTTTCAAGTTGCGGGGCGTTTTTGATTTTTATTGTTTACTGCCGCGGGAGTGTTACTTTTTCGGGGGTTTACATGTATTTAGATTACCGGGGATTCGGAGTGATCAGGAAAAGAAAGAAAACGGAAGGAGAAAGGAATTGGACACAAATTTTTCCTACTCAGACCAAGATGAAACTATGATAGTGATTATTTATCTGATTTGAACATTAGGTTGTGATGGGGGCAAGACCAAGATGGGCCGGGAATAGGGGCACGGGGATGATGGCAGCGAAGGGGCGGACGGGGGTTAAAGGAGAGAGACGGAGGGGAGGGAGGGGAGAGGGGGCGAGGGGGACACACGCCGCGTCGCAGAGGTTGAAATAAAATGAAATCTGAGCGACCTCGCCGATGGGACCTTAATTGACGTCCTAATTGTTCTTTCCGCCGGAGGATCCTATCTGGCTTGTCCCATTGTGCTGGGCCCACTCCCCCCCCCCCCATCGCCTTCGTCTTCTCCTCCCTTCCTTCTCCGCCTCTTCATTGCCAGCCATCCTCCTCGTCGTCCTGTCTCCAGCTCCTCGTTCCCGCCCACTCACCGTATCGCCGTTCTTCTATTCCATCAACTCTCCTTTTACTCTCTCCCTCCTTCTCCTCCGTCATATTCCTTTCACCTCTCGTCTTATTTTTCTCCCCTCTGTCTTCTACACCCCCTTCCCCTCTACAGCGCCTTCCTCCTCTTCTTACTTGAACTCCTTCTCCTCTTCCTCCTCCTACTCCTTGTTCGCCTTTTCTTCTTCCTCTTCCTCCTCCTCCTCTTCTTCTTCTCCTTCTTCTTTTTCTTCTCCTCCTCCTCAACCTCCTCCTCCTCCTCCTCGTCCTCTACCTCGTCCTCTACCTCCTCTACCTCCTCCTCTACCTCCTCCTCTACCTCCTCCTCCTCCTCTACCTCCTCTACCCCCTCTTCCATCTAGCCCTTCCCCCGCTGCACCCCCGTCCCTGCCTCTGGCTCCTGTGCTCCCTTCCCTGTCCATGGAGCAGGGAGGAGCGCGAAGGGCAGTGCCCATATGGCCCAAAGGTAAGGGAACGAGGGGGTGGGATGCCTAACCAGACGGGGTCCTTCGCCTCAAGGAGTGAACAGGAAGGAGAGGGGGATAGGAGCCGATAGTAGGATAGACACTCTCCACATTTCCTTGCTGGTGGCCTGGTGGTAAAGGAAATTGGTCATGGTTCTTCTTTGTCTCCGTCGAGAAGGTTTTACTCTGAAGTATCGACGTTGTGAGTCATTTGCCATTCTTCCCCCGGAAATGTGTATGTTTCTAGATGAGATTAATTTAATTTGGTTGAATATCATCGTGTCATACATTGTGGCATCTAGAGTGTATCGTTTTATTGCATAATTCGAATTTGATTAATTTAACCTCATTATGATAGTCTCACATACGACTTTTTCCCTTCCTTTTACGAGAGGAGTTGTATGCCCTTCAGGAAGGATCCTCCTTTGCCATTGCCAGATGACGTAAGAAAAGTGATATAAACTTTCCAGGTTTTCTTATGACTAACGATTCCCTTCCGTGCTTCCAGCCCGCGAGCTTCGTTGCGCTGCGGGAATGGTGTTCTGACGACGAAACCTTGACGGAGGTGTCGCTGGCGCCGGTGTCCCCGTCAGCGCCCGCGACCGTAGTGACCCGCCAGCAGGAGCCCGCGCCGCACAAGCTGCCGTCGCCCGAGCAACGAGTCCTCGCCCTCTCCCTCAAGTACCCGCCTGAACTCGTCCCCATCGATGTCTCCGGCTCCAGCTTCAAGCGCCTCGAGAAGTTCCGCCAGTCGTTGATCCACGTGAGTTGGATCCTTGTGCTCTGTTGCGTCGGCTTTAAGATAAGTTGATTGGCTGGAAAGTTTTCATTACTATTTTTGTCCTCTTTTTCTTCAGTTCTCCTTGCCTGTAGGATATCCATCCGTGGGCGTTGAAAGGTTGATTCTCTCGCTCATTTTTTTCTACATTAATTAACTAGATTAATG
>NC_091557.1:33032726-33070226 GCF_042767895.1 Penaeus vannamei
GACTTGCATATGTTTTTAAAATGAATGCCTTTAACTCAAAAAATCTCTCTTGGTTGATTAAATCACTGCAAAAGCCAAAAAAAAAAAAAGATTGAGATATGATGTCATGGCCTTCCTCCAGGGCAGGCACAAGAGACGACGCGACACACTCTTCCTCTGGTAACTGGTCTGCTTCCTCCAGCACCAGGACGTCTGTAGAATCGGATCATCACCGACCTGTTGCATCTCCTACATCTTCTCTTGAGCAAGACTCCATCCAGTCAGAGTAAGTGCTTTTATCCTCTTTTTTTCTTGTTATTGTATTTTCCCTGAGATCATCCTCCCTCCCCCTGTTTAGTTTTATTTTGATGCATGCTAAGTATGATGATGTTCTAGAGATCAAGAATGGAATCCCATACTTGTCCAGAAAGAATGTTGACATGAATGGACAGTCATTATTCAATATATGAAAAATTTCTATTGGAGAATGGCATGGGAAGCAATAAAGACAAAGCTTTGGGAATGAAATACTCATATGAACAGTGAACCATATTTTAAAGGTACAATTCAAGTTTATCTCATTCTTGACTTGCATGCTTGTAATGGAAGCATAGGTGATAATGTAACACGAAGAATTATCAGAGAATCTGGAAAAGCACTTGTTTGAAATGGTTCAGATTAGCATTTACAGTGCGAGTGTCACACAGCTCATTTTTCCTGAATTATTGGTAATTTTGTTTCATCGCTTTAGGGCACCAGTTAATTGTATATGATCAATATTTGCAGGTCCTTACAAATCAGATCATCTTCTCCTTCAAGCAATCAGAGAACAAACTCTAGAACAACAGACGACTTGCCCTCAACCTCTTCCCATGCAAGTGACGGCACTCTAACTCCCACTCAAGACATTCAAGATATTCCATTTTTAGATGATGATACAAGCTCAGCCTATTCTTGTGATACAGAAGGCTATTACACATCATTCCATATAGATAGTGGCCTGCGTTCTGTTAGTTACGAAGGGAATAAGCTGGCTAGTGAAAGTGAGTACGAGCTTTTCGGAAAGGGAAGCACTGGCACAACAAACAGTTCAGCAAGCTTGGGCACTGTTGTCATGAGGAACCCAGAGAAAAAGACCCCTCCCAAGCCACCACAAAGGGTGAGCTCTTTAGAAAGAAAACAAGAAAATCGTGAAAGTGTGATAACAGTAATACATGTGAATGGATCCACCTCCTCTCGTGAAGATGTGGCTGGAGATGTGCCAGACAAGAGTGGGAGTCAGGATGGAGACAGCAGGAGTTCTCGGGATGGTGATAGTGGTAGAGAGACCTCCAGTTCTCCCACAGAACCCACAAGTCCTCGCCAGCCTAGTCTACCTTCACCAGAGCTTGAATTTTCTGAGTCAGACCTGGAAGTCGATAGGCAGGAAATATTCCGTGTGAAGACAACAATAAACTCAAGTCGTATCCCTTCCATGTGTGTTATAACTCCTCCACAGAGTGATGATGAAAGTGTCCGGTCTGGAAGTGTTCCTCTTTCTCGTGATAGTTCAGGATCACAGCTTGATAACCAGGGACAGCAAGCACCTGCTCAGGGATCTCATGGTACCCTTGCCAGTCAGGGTAGTACTTCTGGTGTTACTGCAAAGCTGCACTCTTTTCACAATACTGGTGCAAAAAGTGGAGGTGCTACTGGAGGTGGTAGAAGTATTATAGATGATGGCAGCAGTGAAAAGAAAGACACTCTGTCAAAGTTGCCACAGCTGCCACATGGCTACACCCCGACACTCACTGTCATTCCACGCAGTAAGGATGGGGACATCAATGCCCATCTTAAAGGTATTATGCATACAGCAGCAGTAGCCTCCCCAGCCCGCCCAGACCCTGAACAGCCAGTGTTGATTAGGCCTTCATTGGTTAAGCAAGCTGAACGAGAAAAAAGGTTATCACAAGAGAGTGATGACAAGCAGAAGGCTGAATTACAAAAGCAATTATCAAAAGAGGAACTGTCAAAATCTCAAAGTGAGAAAACTCAGACACACAGCTCTGAATTAGTATCCTACAAGGAACTTCCTCCTCCAACAACAACTGCTTCACACCCATTTAGTGCAGTACCCACCAGTGTTAAGCAGAATGTTGTAATTACACCAACTAACTCTCTGGAGAGAAGGAAAGTTAATCCATCGAAGCCAGGTGCTCGGGTAACGTTGAACTCAGATGGAAAGGTTGTTTATTCCTCAGACAGTTTACCAAGACGCAAAGGACACTCTTCTTTTGAACCTGGTCCATACATCAAACAGGTTGTAAATACAACTCAACCTCAAGCTTCAGGAGGTACCAGTATTTCTCAAACAATGACTGTGTCCCACATGAAGTCTTCTGTTTCTACTGCACCAAGTAGTATATTGCACACACCGTTGCCACCACCTCCAACGACTAGCTCTACTACTATTACAGCACCTCAACCACATCCAATGGCACATAGGCCTCAGCAGCCCCTTCCTACTTCAGCAACACAATTTACTCCTCAGCCTCATACTCAAACCCAAACCCAGACCCAGACCCCAGTGCAAGCCAGTTTGTCTCAGTCTGTAACTTCTAAAGCTCCATCTTCACAATCTCAGACAGTCCCCTCTTCACAGACTTTACCCCATATAAAATCACATGCAGCCCCAGCTGTACAGACTGTTCCAACCACACAGTCTCTCTCAACACCTTTACAAGTTATATCAACTCAACCTCAGATAACAACAACTACCCAGTCTCACATGACACCATCTGTACAAACAATTTCCAGCACTGCTTCACACCCTGTTTTACACAGCTCCACAGAACAGCAGCAGATAAAACCAGGCTTGTACCCCATGCACCCAAAAGGCACTAGTGCTCCTACCACTGTTCCCCTTGCTGTGAGCATGGCACCTGCACCATCATCATTACCATCAACAAGTTTGACAGGCCAACAGTCTCGCCCTCCTCAGTCACTGCCTCACCAACGACTGCAGCAAACATTACAACAGCCTCAATCGCCAAGTAGTCAAAGACAAGTAGCCTTTGTTTCAAAAACTGAAGATGAACAAAGTTATGCAGAGAAGCATAAACTTGAAAGCGTTGCTGGAAGCTCAAATAGTATTTATGGGACCACCCAGCAGCAACAGCACCTGAAACAACAACAGCAGATATTTCAAGCACGACAGGAAGCACAGAGGGCAGTTCAACAGCAGCAGTTGCAGCTGCAGCAACAACAACTACAACAACAACAGATACAGCAACAGCAGCTACAGCAGCAACAACTACAGCAGCAACAACTGCAGCAGCAACAGCTACAACAGCAACAGCTACAGCAGCAACAGCTACAACAACAACAGCTACAACAACAACAACAATTGCAGCAGCGGCAGCAACAGCAGCAGTTGCAACAGCAGCATTTACAACAGCAGATTTATCAGACAAAGGAAGAAGCTCAGAGACATTTACATCAGCAGCAGATGCTTTTGCAACAACAGCCCATATACCAGACTCAGCAAGAGGTATTCCAGGCACGTCAACAGTTACACCAGCAAACTGCACAAGTACAACCTGTTATTACCTCTGCTGGTGTGATCATGGCATCTCAGGGAGCACCCATGTCTCCTAGAAGTCAACGTGCTGGAGCCTATGTACATGTTCAAGGTCAGACTGCTCAGGTGGCTACACCTCCCCCCCAGACTACTCAGGGCAGTCAGTCATCAGCTAAGATTCCCCAGCGTCCTCAGAGTGCACATGGATACCCACCCGGGGGTTCCACCTCCCGGGCACCCACCCCAGTGCAAGGTCCTGTAACCTCCAGTCCTAGGCGTGGGGCCCAACCCAGCACAATGGCCCTAACTCACCCTCACCTGCGCACAGATTCAGGTACTCACTTCAGTAGTGCACTGTCACAAGCACCATGTTTAGATCAAGACCTTGACCCTTCAACAGATCGTGTATTGTTAGCCTTGGCCCATGCCCGCTTAGCTTCCCAGAAACCTGTAGCTTCTACTCACTCTAGTTCAGTGCCAGCATCAGAGCAGGTTAAATATAGTAAACTTTCAAATGACTTTGCATCCAAGGGTAATTTCAGATTAGATCACATTAAAGTCTCAAATACTGAAATGGCAAGATCAATTCCTAGTCCATTTCAAAGAAATAATAGTTACAAGTTGGCTACTGCCCCTTTGTCAGAAGCTACAAATAGTCTATTCCATCGAGGTGAAGGCCATGCCAATATCAGTTCTGTGCATTATGAACTCCCAGTGATAAACAATAGTACAATCCATGGACCAAGAGCTACTATTGGAAATCCTGGTAATAGCTATAGAAGGCTCAACTTTTCTCTTGATAGTCACAAATATGCAGGGCAAGGTTTGGGTCGAGGCAAGACTCCGGCACAGAAACGCCCAGTTAGTCCTTTTAGTCCAGGTCAAATAGTTAATCCCAATACACTCAGGCGCAGATTCTATGGAGCTCAGGTCATGGTTAATCCAGCGGTAGTAAATGAATTAAAATCCCCAAAGGCTGCAGGTACAAGTAAGGAAAACAAGGTGAAAGAGGAGGCCATTAAGAATGAAAATAAATCCAAATTCAGCCCGGTGTCAAAGTTCAGCTTGAGTGCTGGCACCAGACCAAGGGTTGTTGGGATTGTTAAAAAGCCTCCATCTCCAGTAACAGATACTGAGATTTGGTAAAGACATCAGGGTGGCTATTCTTAGCCTTTGATATAGTCAGTTAAACAAAATTATTCCATCCCCTTCCCTAGTCAGTGTGAATCACTCAAGGTAATGTTAATTGTCACATAAGTGCCATTTTTTCCTGTAGTGAAACTAACCAAGTACTACTGTGTATACTAGTAGCTGATGAACGGTACTTTCCTAGCTGTGTAATCCTTTTCTAGGTTGCAGTATGTTCTAGTTCTGTCAAAAGCTCTTGTTTGTGCAATTGGACAAATTTTACAAATATGTTTTAACTGCAAGTTAGTATACCTTTTGGTGGTACAGTATATTATTAGCATTTATCAGCTTTATCAATTTTCAGAAATGATATTTAAAGTACAAACTACAACCTCTTAGGAATATTTGCTGCTATCTTATAATGCTATTTTACAACAATAAGAGGCAGATTTGAATAAAAGAATCTGGCTCATTTCAAAATACATAATGTAAACTGTATTGTATCTGCCAGTAAGACATTACAGTTAATGAAAAAAGTTAATATATGTTAGCAACAAAATACAGTGAAAATACTACAATGATATACAAAAATCACCATGGATAGAACACTACACTAATAGAAAAATGTGAAAGTGAAAATTTCTTTGATTTGTGATGTATTCATACTGACACATTTCATATTGGAATTGTTTAAAAACATCAGTGGCTTGATACAAAACCATGTTTCATTACAACATACATTATACATCATTTTCATCTGCATTATATACAAACACATTTGTGATTTTTTTGCTGTGTGCACCAAGTTCAGAGATTTGAGCTATACAACCAACTGCCCCTAGTGACACTGCTTTGTACCTACGCATGTTTACCACTTTGTCCATGGTACTCTTTTGCACATTTATTGCTTAGCATTGCACTTGATTCTCCAATACGAATCTTAATCACTGTCCCAGCTCCACTATGACTTCCAGTGCTGAGGGACACAGTCTTCTTCTTATTTTTTTTTTTTCTCTTTCGCTCCAAGAAAACTATAATATGACATGCATTTTTATATTTGATGTGTTTCTTCACATATATTATTATGTGTTTATGTTATGTTATTTTGTGATAAAGTACAATATTGTTAGATTTAGACTGCCTCTTATTTTTTAAAAACTTTATTGGATCATAGAGGTCATGTTGTTTTGTTGAGATTATCTAGATTGATAAGGTTCAAAGGACCCAGTGGAATGTAGTCTACCAATTTGGAAGGTTGCTTGTTTGGAGATGAAATTTCATCTTATTTTTTCAATGAAACACATATATGATCTCCAGTTCAGGACTCGCCAATATTACTGTGTATGCATGCACAAGCTTGTGATTTTCATATGTTTGCTGATCAACTTTTCATTACTGGATTTCACTTTCAAAATTAGTGTAAATTAATTGATGTAAATGTTCACAAAATTTAGGATGAAATCTTTCATGGTTAACAGAATTTCCTAAAGCTTGTTTACATTAAGGAGTTTAAATCACTTTGCATTAAGTGTATAGTTCATTAAATTTTGGGAAACCTCACCATGGCTAGTCTTAGTGATGACACCTTTTGAAAAAGAAGAAATGTTGACTTTCCCCTTGTCCTGAATGGCTTTTTTTGAGGTATTTGATCAGTCTATACTAAGAAACATTGAATACATTTTGTACGTATCCATTTTCATTTTATTACTTTTATAATTACAAGATTTCTGATGCTGTGCATAATTCTAATGTTGGGAGTCACTGCTGTAAGTAAAGATTTATGACAAACCACTGATATTTGGTGGCTAAACATTGACTAAATAAGTTATTGCTCTCTAGATTAGTCTTCTAAATGTAGTTAGTATCTAAGAAAAGTTCCAAGAGGAACTGTTTTTTAATATTAAGAAAATGATGGTATGTCTTACATGATAGCTCTCTTTTTTTCCCTTTTGTGTAAACTCCAGGCAGGGTGGAAAGAGTGGGAAAAGGGTTGGTGGAGGCATTGTGGTGATGCTTGGGTTTTTTGTCTTCTGATTGGTACACCAGGATGGGTGAGCTGTCATGCTTATGGGAACAGGAGACAGAGGCAGATATCAAGTGAAATTTTTTCTTTTTGTCTTTCCCGTCTCTCTTACTCTTGAAATTCCTAATCAGGCTTCCAAAACCTGGTGGTTCTTTCCTCGTAGAGGTTACTGGGATCAGACCTTTTCAAAGTGATTTTTAATTAGGCAGAGATATCCCACTACATTCTGATATTTTGATCTGCTTATTTTGATTTTGTGTTATAATGAGTAAATTATTATATATTATAGATGGGCACTTACAAGGGGAAAATGTGCAATACTTCCAATTGCTGCATACCTTGTTCATGGTATACACCCAATTGTAATTTTGCATATATATATTATTTGAAGAAAAAAAAAAATCCCAAGGACCACTGGTATCTGTTTTCTTTCCTGTGGGATTAGAGTTTAGCACATTGGACCTTCCCACCAGCTCCACCTTGCCTGTTGTCTCTTTTTGTTAGCCAGCATGTGAGGTTCACCATGCCTGTATCAAATCCCTTAATACATGTGCCTCCCACCGATACAGTGTTTTTGTTTGCTCCTAGTTCCCTTGAATTTCATAGATGAACCATGCCAACAAACTGACTGGCTCATGATCTTGTCTTATGTGCTTTAAAAATGTTGATCTTAAATAGAACTAATGATTTAATTAGAACATGAAGCTAGAACAGAGTGGCAGGATTTATCATGAGATGCTTATTACTTGCATGTCTGTCCGTGTGATCTGACCTGTGCCTGACCAGACTTGACTGCATGAACTAGTGACCATGTCTAAGCCTCAGCATGAATAGGCTTGATAATGCAACATTCACGTTACATTTCAGTTACAATGTGGACATAAACACATACATTTAATTAAAGTATAATTTTTTAATGTGATATAGAACTGCAAAACAAAAAGTATTGATTGATACTGATGATGATAATAATAGATAATTAAGATGCTACAGGGAATTTTTTTTTCCAAAAATTATTTGCTGAACTATATTGTCAAAAAACAAGATATAAAGAATCTGATTATTTTTTGCAACTGAAATACTTTATTATGATTAGTTTTAGATATAATGTGTGTTTAGATGTAACAATAGTATGATCAGGAAAGTTGTTTGTGATCTACTGTGGTGTCTGTTATGTCTCCATATGGAATGTGAGTATTAATGATTAATAGAAGCTTGTTCTGTTCTCTTAAATAATGATGGCACTGACATCAACAATGCCAGAGTGGTACATCTTCACAGTTATTTATGGTGCTTGTTTTTTATAAACTGCTGGAAACCATGACTTAAGCTGACTGACCTGGACTAACCTTTTTTCCTAATTAAAAGAAATGAAATGGAATTTTAATCATTCTTTTGTGTTGCTGTGCTCATGCAACTCAGTTGTGTGTAGTGAAATATGGTGAGTATTCTTAAACTTTCATGTTATTTGGGTGCATTTGGAGAGTAATCAGTACTGTTTCGGATATAAGTCTGTAATTAAGATTGTGTAAAGTAATATATTCACTTTAAGGACTCCTATATTAGTTTAAAATGTTGATCTGATGAGCATATAAAATCTTTAAAAATCTTCACATAATATCTCAATTGTGCTTCTTTGTCTTACTGAAACTATGAATATTTAAAAAAATTAAATCTCACACTGCATGATATAATTGAGAGAATTTTCAAGATGAGAAATGAATTGAATTAAATTAAAGTTAAAGTAAAACAGTATCAGAACTCAAACAAAGGAATGTTTTTAAAGTGCATGCCTTAAAACAATGACTATCTTCAGGTATGATGTATGGGTCACAGCGCAGCCTTCAGAGTGTGGGCTTGGTTGTTGAGGGTCGAGGCGGAAGGGAGCAGCAGCCCCCGCGTCCCATGTCCACCTCACCACCTCCCTACAACGATCACCACAATCTCATAGACAGTGATATTTATGGCAGGATTGGGATGACACGACATGTACAAGTTGGCCAGACTTTGCCTGCTGGCTTTGGGAGGCACCAAAGGGGCTACAGCTCTCTACCACCCTCCAGGAGGCAATCTTTTGATCCACAGATTGCACAACAGCAACAGCAGCAGCAGGAACAGCAGCAACAGCAAAAGCAACAGTTATCCAGGAGATCCAGTGTTGCTTCATACACAGCTGGAATGGACAGCAGGGGATTAAGAAGGCCAGCTGCTTCCAATCCTAGCACACCAGAGAAAGTTTTAGACAAGAAGGATAAATCTAGCAAAAAAGACAAAGAAAAGGACAAGGAGAAAAAGAAAAAAGAAGCTAAAACTGAAAAACCATTAAAGAAAAAGTGGTTCTGGACTTTGCCCTTAAGAAGAAAGAAGAAGAATAAGGAGGAGAGTGCAGATGATGATGATGGAGGTTTCAAAGCAGCTTCACAGAAAGGTGCAAGGAAGCTGGTGCATGCTGATGACTCCAGTTTTATACGCTATCCTTCTCCTGACACTGGATCTTCTGACATGAACTCCTCTTATTCTAGTGAAATGTCTGGGGATCATAGTTACCGCAGTAGTCCATCTGCTGAGGTATATTATTATAGCCGTAGAGCACAGCATCAGACCATACAACAGCAGCAGCAACAACAGCAGCAACAGCAGCAGCAACAACAACAACAGCAGCAGCAGCAGCAGCAGCAGCAGCAACAGCTCCATCAACAACATCAGGCTAGTGTGGGTGTGGGACCAAGATCTCTACCTACAACACCAGTATCTCCTCCAGACAGTAGCCAATCATCCTTTGTTGCTGTTAATCCCGCAGCCCAGAATGTAATGTCTGAGGACACAGAATTAAATGCTTGTGATCTGTCTCGTGGACGGCGCTATATGAGTCGGGAGGAACTTTATGCTGCTATGCGTCACCCTCAGTATTATAATTATCATAGAGGTACAATGGCTGGACCCACAGGGGATTTCACCAGTCAAAATAACACTCCCTCATCTAGTCGCAGTACTTCTCCTGCTGTATTTGGAGTGAGCCCCTTGCCATCATATACTGTAAGACCTCAGGCACAAACTACCTATGGTGCTTGGCCTCCTGACCAACAAGTGCCCCAACAACAGTCTGGGGCTTCCCACAGAGAGTCACCATCTCTCTACCAGACCCAACCCAGTGCACAGGATGATGATTCTCCCACAGAAGTGGAGCCACCTTTACCATATCAGAATTTATCCGATGAATCATCTATGAAATATGAACCTTCAAAACCCAGTCAGTTTTCTGGAGGTAAATCTGCAAGTGCACATCAGAATCAACAGATGCAAGTAACACAAGCTCAACAAAATCAGCAGTCACAGCCTCTCTCCTCTACCCCAAAACAAACAACCAGAGTGGACTTCAAGAAGATGATTCTCAACCAGAGTATGAGTTCCGCTGGGGGAAACCAGAGAATATCAGCCGTAGAGATGTTGAAAGCATCACGTCCAGGCATTTATGGGTACTCCCCACCACCTGCTCCTGTTGTGAAACCACCTCAGCCAACACCTGCACCTGTTAGAAGTGAAGGTGTCATCATGCCTCCTTCCTCTCGCAATACAGCCCGAGCACTCTTGTTCCAAAGTCGCTTTGGGAGTGGCCGCAGGTTCCGTACCCCCAAAACAGAGATTATTAGTACAACGATTTTAGAGGACCATGGAGGAGAAGAGTTTGAAGAAGAGGAAGAGGAGGAGGAGGATGAAGATGATGAGGAAGAAGAGGATAGCAGTGTGGGAAGCCCAGAACGGAGGAATGTCCAGAGTGTGAGAGGTCCTTTAACTCGGGCTTACAGTGAGCCGTGTAGTTCTCAAGCAGCAGCAGCATCTTATTCACCTTCATCATCCCCTGTTGAAAATGTTGAAGAGGTTGCCCATTCAACTCCTAATACAACTCTTGATCAACCCCCACAACCACCAGATGTATCAATGATTACCTCTGACACAACACAAGAAGGTGAACAATCCACTGCACAGAATAATAATAATACAGAGGAAAAGGAATCAATGGAAACAGCCCTCTGACATGAGGCTTAATCTAGTCGTAATTGATGATAAATAATGATGCTCAAATATTTTATACCTGCTTGTGGGAGACAACAGCCTGTTGACCCTTTTTTTTCTTGTGCTGGCTGATGAGCTATGCTTATTTATGCTGATGGTAATATGACTAGTACTTAATAAATTATAATTTTTTTGCTCTATGACCATTGTCATCTTGGCATGACATTTTTGTGCTTTGTCTTCAAAATTCCAGTTTCTGTCATAAGTTTAGCTTTACAAAATATATAGAAAACTTTCATGTTGTCAGTCTAAAAATTAGATATTGTCACTTTAGCTGTATTTTTGAAAAGAATGCTCTGACGTGTTAAATGATTTGCATTGTACACAACTCACCAATTGTGCCCTCCCACCCCATTGGTGTAGTGCCAATAGACTGGCTGTGGATGGGCAATATTGGTGACAGAAAGTGTAGAACCTATGAGCAGTTTACCCTCAGACCTCTGCGAGACTGACATATTGCCAGCCTTCAAGCATGCATGCTCTTAGGGCTTTGGGGTTTTATAAATAGGTTCTTGTATCTGTGTTTCATAAATATATATTTTTCTTGTCTGATGTTCAGTAAACTTGACTTGATCCAGGCTGTTGTCTTGATTGAATGTTGATGCATCACTGCAGTCTTCACTTTGTTACACTTACAAATCCAATTTCATTCCAGTTTGTTGGTTTCAAAGCTGGAGGTGATTTGTAATTTGTATATGATTCTTACTTGTAAGATTTAATCACAGCTTCACTCATCAGCTCATAAAACCAACAGAACTGATCATTCTTATAAAAGAAGTCAGGGATTTTGACTCTAAAAGCCAAGATTTTTTTCTTAATTATGAAAGACTGATTATTGTAGTGTTGAAATGGATTTGAAATTGCTGATTTTCTCTGGAATATATAACTGGATTTTATCTGAAATGTACTGCTGTCTATAGTGTAAGTTATAGTGAAAAGATTTTGTGTCTTTTGAAATCTGCTGCACCTTGGTTTCTGCTCAGCTGCCCAAGGAAATACAAAGGTACTACTCGTCTCAGGGGTACACACAGTCTTGCACAACCATCTCCTGTTTGTGCAGCAGGCCAAAGTCATACATTATTCCATTGAACTTTGGACCATGTGACCTTCAACCATAAGCACAAAGTCATTTATACAATCCAGAAAGCACCAGACATCTCATGTTTTACCATAGTGTCAGATAACCATTTTACTTGTAGGATTTATACAAGGAGGAAGTTGGATTACAACTGTCAACAGTATTTTTGCTGCTGTATCTCATTTAGATGGGCAGGTTCAGTGCATATGCATGAAAATGCATAGCAGAAATATTTTTATGTATATTTAATTTATTGGTTTATATCCAATTTTGTAACTGTGAAGGACTTAGTCAATATTCTCACTTAGCAGAATTATGATCTCAAAGACTGAATTTTTATTTAGGGTATATGCTCTCCCTTTATACTCATTAAAGTTCCTTAACATTCCCAAAAGACACAGACTATTCCATACTTGCTAAACTAACCAATTTTAGGTTTTGTAAGCCTAAAGATTGAACACATTGTCTGAATTAGGAAGTGCCTTTTTGTCCCTTGATCAGTTCAGCCATGTATCATTTGTTGTAGCAATAACTTATATCTTGTAAATATTGTATATTGATCATACAGGCTTATAGGATAGGCAACTCCTGTCCCTGTATTTAGTTTTTTACTGGACTGTATAATTATGCTTTAGCCATGTTAGACTTACTATGTATCCTTTGAAGCTGGTTTCATAGGAATGAAACCAAAGTATTTTTCCTGTCTTCAAGAATTTCAATAAATACGAGCTTGAGAATAACAAGCTCTCTGCTCAAACACAGGATACATTGATAAAGACACTTTTGTAATTAGTGCTTCATATTTTTATTTTATTTTTCACTGTGTTTTAATTCCCAGTATGTTACAATTTAAGTAAATATTCTGTAAAGAAAAAATATTGTAAGATGGTTTTTATCTCAGGTCATGATACCTGACAGTTGTCAGTTAACTACTACTGTACCAATAATTTATGTAATACTGTATTTTAAAATTGATGCCAAATTATAAAAGTATAAACAGTGAATAATAGCAGGAAAACAAAATGTGCTGTTTATTGCCATTGCTGAGTCTTCCTTCATGACATTTACAGTCTGTGGACATGACACCAAAGTTGAGCTGCACCTTGGAAGATCCCTTGCATATACTTCTTGCAACTGTATGTTTTTGAGTTTCCATGGGGGTTAGCAATAAAGACATGACCTAGAATTGGCTTTACTTTAGAAAAAAAAGTTCTCTCAATTCATTAACCTGCATAGCATACATATTGAGGGCAGTATTCTCAATATGAAGTGAATGAATGGAAATACAAAGTCAGTCAGTTACATACTTTGGAACTTCCATGTGTTGCCCAGAATAACCTGCAAAACGTGTTGCATTTGATTTCACTGACTCAAAACTCTGTATTTACTTGTCTGTTACAGCCATGATCAAAACTATCAGAATACCCTTATGATTAACTTGTAATAGTAGCAGTCGCTCTAAGGGAGAAATGTAGATCTGTTATTTCTTCAGTGATTTTCTATCAGTATAGGATTCAATATGTACTCCAGGGAAATTCCTACATTTTAAATTTTATGTATGAAATTAGCACAGGTTAGCATAACAAGAAATAATATAGAAAGAACTTTATCTGGTAGTACTTGAAAGTCTTAGCTTCTATTGCTAGAAAAGTCCATGTCCAGCAAATCAAATCTTTGTTAGGAAAGAAATGAGAGTAAAATCTCATGTATTGCATCTTCTGTTTCTGTATCTTGTGGTATCAGTCAATAAGCAAAGTATAAGTGTGACAATCTGTAATGCTGGAGAATATTTTAGAGGAAAATCAGCCCCACTCCCTCATTTCCCTTGCCATCAGAGGTTAGAGCCATATTTATTGAGCCTGCTAAAATTAGGTAATAGGAAATAAGAGTTTTCCTGGGAACTGTTAATTGTTGTTTTACAGACCCTATAATATACACAGTAGTGCACACTACAGATGGAGTTTCAAAGAAATCAATAAGTACCTGTATTAACAAATATCACTCACATGGCAAATGCCAGCTTTCTGCATTGTGATACAAAATACAATATCCCATAAAGCATCTATCAAATGCTTTTGGCTCTATATTTTCACTTTATGTATGTACATTTACGAATGGACACATGTATATACTGTATGCACTTGTGGATTTAATTGAATTGGCAGTGAAGTTATACTCTGGAAAATTTGTCAATGAAAGAAAGCTGTAAATTAAATGTTGGGAAAATAAAACAAAGAAAGGTAGAAGTTTAGAGTATATTGCTAAATTTGAAACACAGTAAATTCATGTTAAGATTAGACCCCTTAAGAAAAGAACTAATTGGGTACACACCCATGTGATGTACTGAAATATATGCATTCATTGCAGAAAGTATGGAGAGAACAAGAAAAGAACTTTTAAGTGCAATATATACATATCTATGTAAGAATGATAAAATGAAATTTGAATCATATAAATCATGTTAATACCCTGATAGATTAATAGTTAATGGTTAAAAGCAAAATAAATGTGCTAGACATCTAAGGTCATACAGCACTACAAGAAAGTATAATAAAGGGTGGTGATGGGTGATAGTTGCCGTGCATCAACCATCTAGAGTAATATTTGAAAGGTTAAAGATGGATAAAGGTGTTAATGTGTGAATGGGTTATGGTGTTTTAGGTAAGGGAATTAGATCAAGTGAAGGATATGTATGCGTGACGAAGGAGAACAGGCTGTCAAGACAGAAAGGAGATAATAGATGGATTATAAGAAAGGATATGACGGTGTGGTCTGTGAGACTGGAAACTGCGAATATTCCAATGTAGGAGAGCTATATCTTAGTTGATTTATGAGTGATAATGTATACGGTACATGAGCTAGGGGGTGGGATAAGGAATTAGAGGGGTGTGTGTGTGGTATCAGGAGGTGGAGGATCTGGAGGATCTGGAGAAGGGCATAGTTGTGACATAAGGGAATCACGTGTATATCCAGGGGGGGAGTGGGAGAGATAGAGGGGATGGTTAATGTAGATGTTGGAGTTGAGGGGGATGGTTTGTGTTGCGAGGGAGTAGGAGGAAGGGGTGTAGGGGGAATATGAGTAGGAGGAGGAAGGGGTGAAGGGGGAATATGAGTAAGAGGAGGATGGATATAGGCAATCACGAGTGTGGAGGAGCATGAGTTGTGGAATTCTGTCTCGAGCATATAGTTTTGAATATCTTCCATAGTTTCTGCAGTAGAGTTGGTTGGAGAGTTTTGTGAGACAAAGGACTTCTTCTAAGGAGGGGAAAAAGAGACTGGTGTCTGAGGAGTAAGGTAAAGGTAGGTGGAGGTGTGTGTGTGGTAGGAGAAGGGGTAGAACATTCAATCTGTCTGCTGTGGGTAGTGCAGGGATGGAGAGGGGACGGTGTTGGGGCCTGAGTTGAGATTGGAGTGCTTGGATTTAGTGGCAAAAGAATTTGACTGGGGAAGATAGGAGATAGAAATGGAAGTGGGGAAGCAAGTAGGTACTGGGAAGGGTGTAGGAACATCTTGGGGTGGAGAGGGAGGGGTAGAGCGAGCGACATTACTAGAGTAGGCAGTAAGAGAGAAACCTTGTCGACGTGCTTTCTGTCTGGTTTAACGTAGGGTGAGACCATTTTTGTATTTGAGAGTTGCTACCTCGAACTAGTAAGTGGGACAGCCTCTATATTATGGGGGCCACCGCAGTTAGCACATGTGCATGTTTGTGCAGAGCAGTTTGATCAGTTATAACCGGGCTGGGCACATATGGAGCATTGGTCTGTGGACCGGCAGTGTTTGGCAGGATGTCCAAATCGCCAACAGTTTTGACATTGACAGGGAGGAGGTTGATATGGTCGAACAGGGAGGGATTGTCCACCAATGTAGATATGAAGGGGAAGGTCATGTCTACGGAAAGTAATTTTGGCAATGGTTCTTTCGATGACCTCTAGGAGGAATGGAGTAGCTCTGTACTGATATCACACCACGGTCTTTGAGGCAGCCGAGTAAGTATTCTCCACAATCTGACCAATTGATATCCATAGGGCAGCTTGCTGGGGAGATAGAGACAGTTCTGGTACAAGTATGAGGTTCTGCAGGATTGGGGTTGCTAGAGGGATCAGTTAGAGATCATAATGCTATAAGTTAACTTAAGTTGATGGTTAGATGTGAAATTAATGTGCTAGACATTGGAGGTCATGTAGCACTATAGGAGATATAATTAACTGTATAGGGTAGGGATAGGGATGAGTTGTTAGTTAGGTGTTATACGTTAGTGGTTATGGAGTAGTAGTATGTTATTTAAAGGATTAATATAGTTGGGTAGAGGTGAAGGAGTGCGTGATTTGGTTAAATTAGGATAAAAGGGAGGGGATTACATCAAATGGAGGATGTGTATGTTTTTGAGGAAGGAGATTAGGTTTTCTATATAGAAAGTATGGGATTTCATTAGGATATCTGATAGGTTGGGAGGTCGTTGTAGGGAAGATAGATGAGGAAAAGCAGCTGTTTGGGTTGTGGTAAAACGTGGGCATGAAAGCAGGATGTGTGAAACTGAAATGGGAACATTACAGGAGGAACATAGGGGTGGGTCTGATCGTGACATGGGGTATGTGTGGGTAGGCTGTGTATGGCCGATGCGTAAACGGGCTAGGGCTGTTTCCCAGCGTCTGTTTTTATGGAAGGAAGTTGACCAGGAAGAGATTGTTGGTTTTATTGAATGTAATTTATTGGTGGTAAGACTTGTCCAGTAGGTTTGTTGTGTATAAAGAAAGGTTTTAAAATGAGGATAATAATCTATGGCTGGGATTTTTGAGAAATTGGGGTTATGATATGTGGACTTAGTGGCTGAGCGAGCTTGAGTGTCTGCTCTTTCATTACCTGGTACTCCTATATGGCTAGGTACCCAGCAAAATTTTATAGTTTTGTATTGTGTGTACAGGTGAAATAACCAGTCTTGAATTTTGCAGACAAGGGGGTTAGTTGAGGGTATGGATTTTATGAGAGTGAGTGAGTTGATAATGCTATAGCCTCAGTTTCAGATGTAAGTATAATGAGTCAGGAATGATCGGGTCGGCTACGGAAAGGGACTTTACCTACTTGTTTTTGGAGACATTGTTGAAAGGGAAGGGGGATCACGAAAATCGGTCCCATTTAGCTAGGCTAAATATAATAGATATGATATTTGTAGAGATGAGGGTGGTAGAAGGACAGGGACGTGTGGAAGAGGGAGTATTGCTGAGGAAGGTAGCATTACGGAGAGTTGGACAATAAGGTTGTAAAGTAGTAGTGAGGGAGGATGGGTCAAGAAGGTTGTGGGTGTAGAAGTTGGGAGAGTAGAAATGTGTCCTGTAGACTGAGTCTTGACTTGGGTGGGTAATGTACTAGTAGGCACTGAGGAGTGGGTAAAAGTTGCAGTGTTCCGAGTTGTGGTCAAAGGAGAGCATGGGGTGGGGGAACCGGGAGTTTGAATTGGTGGGGCTATTTGATGAAGGGACAAGCCTCATTGCCCCTAACAAGGGTATAACTTCATTATTGGCCATGTTGGGGAAAGAAACAGTCCACCCCACAGGGTCGCTCTTGAGGGGTATGGGCTAGACAAATAAAGGAGGGGAATACCATGCAAATGGCTCCCTCAGGCCGTCAAGGACTGGCACCAAGTCAGCCTTTCATCCTTTCAGCACGACTCTCGAACTTTAGGAAGTGGATGGTAGAAGGGGTTGGAGAAGGGACGGAAACGAAAAAGCAGGAGGGGAAAAACCTCAATACCTTGCTCATTGCCGTCATGGGAGGGCTTAGGAGATGAGGACTGAGACCTAGTGTAGTGGATCGCCCCTGCCTTGGACCTCATTCCTTGCCTCAACTAATTTTACTTGGTTTTTTCTTCTCTCCTTTCCTCTAACGTATTTTCTTCATTCCTTTCTATCCCATAACTAAGGTGTGAGAGCCGTGCTGAAAGGATGAAAGGCCGGCTTTGTGTTACACATGAATGGCCTCCGGGAGCCATGAGTACGGTATTCCCTTGGTTAATTGCTTAGCCCTTATCCCTTATGGGGGACTCTTTTCCCCATTTGATTCAGGCTCACCATGGCCAATGATGAAGATTCTTTACCCATAACAAGGGCTTTATTAAGGCTTGGCCCTTCATCAACTAGCCTATCTAAATTTGATTTTGATGGTTTTCCGCTCCCTGCCCCTTCTTTGACCACGGCTTCGACCACTGATACTAATACCCCCTCTTCAACGCTTACTGACAACTTTATTCATTACAAAACACTAACCCAGGTTATTACTCAACCTCTAGAAAGCACCCCTTCCTCTCTCCCAACATTTTCTCCATCTCCTGCTGCACAGTCCTTTTGTCTACCCCCTCTTCCCTTATTACTATTCTTCATTCTTATTGTCTTCCCCTACATGCCACCTCATCTTCCTCTCGCTCTCATCCTTCTACAGTCTCAACCTCTGTAAACCTTCTGAGTACTCACTTTGGCCCAGCCAAGTGGGATCACTTCTTTGTGATTCTCCCCACAGCCCTCTATTCTGAGAACACCCTTCTCTTTCAGTAGTGCCTCCAGAAACAAGTAGGTAAGGTTACCTTTCGCAGTCGCTCTAATCGTTCATGCCTTGTCGCAGTTACATCTGAATCCCAAGCTCGTTCACTATCTACCCTAACTGACCTTACTGGCAAACCCATTCCTGCCGAACCTCACCCCTCTCTTAATACTTGTACTAGAACTGTCTGTATTCCCCCAAATGCTTGTCCCATGTATGACAAGGACTGGTCAGACTGAAAATGACCAACTTTCCTGCTTTGCTGAATATGATGCAGTGACAGTACAGTGTTACACTATTCCTCCCAGAGGGCAGCGTAAATCCCACGTCAATATTGCGAAGATTAGCTTCCCTTGATGACCTACACCTACTTACCCTATTCACCAGTCAAATTCGTTTTCCATTCTAAATCCAGATATTCCAATCTCTACCACTTCCCCGATACCTACCTCTCCTCCTCACTTTATTTGTTGTACCAGGCAACCTAAACGGCTCCACTCCACCCTC
This sequence comes from Penaeus vannamei, assembly GCF_042767895.1. NCBI lineage: Eukaryota > Metazoa > Arthropoda > Malacostraca > Decapoda > Penaeidae > Penaeus > Penaeus vannamei. Next base: position 33,051,606 of record NC_091557.1, read on the forward strand.
TCCTACACCTTCCACCTCTTCTTTTATTCCTCAAATAATCTATCCTTTTCTCCTCCTCATAAGAGAACCATTGTTTCTCAGTCCTCTCGACCCAACTCCCCTCCAGAAACCCTTGAAGACATCTAAAACTTCCTAAAGATGACCTAAAAGGAACACTCCAATCCCTCTGTTCCTATGCCTCCTGCATTTAAAGTATTTGCAAATATCCATTCTTCTCAAGTTCCCTCCACCATTGTTCCTCCTACACCCTCCCAACATACCCCACCCTCTCTATCGTTCCCACTTGAATACTCACACGAATTCCCTCTCACAACATTGCCCTTCTCCAGACACCTTCCCTGTGACAATCTTCTTGATGCTTCACCACATTCCCCAGTTCCCTTTTCTCATCCCCTCGATTATTCTCCTACTTCTCCAACAGCCACCTCTGTTTTCCTTGAACAATGTCCTCTATTCCTCCCCAATCACAGATACACTGCAATTCACTCAGTTGCTCTAGTCCATATATCTATCCCTTCCCAAAATACTCACCCCCCCCCCCCCCAAAAAAAAAAAAAAAAAAAAAAAAAAAAAAAATCTTTTCCACATACCTCATCCTCTCAACCACCCATACCAACCCCCCCACCCCAAAACCCCATCCTGCCCCACTATCCCTCCCACTTCCTCCTTGATACACACGTGAATCTCTTTGATCACAATATCCTTCTCCAGACCCCACCTTCCCTATCGAACCCCCAGCCACTACTCTACCTACTCCTGATCCTTTATCTCAACCTTCAGATGCCTAATCCTCAGCTACTAAGACAACCATATCTACCGTTATCAGTGTCTATTATCCCTATTCCTTCTCCACCCAGAGATGCAATGCAATTCACTTAATTGCTCTACCTCCTTAACCTTTCATATTTTAATAATCCCTGCTCTACTTCATCTACTTCCTTCATTTCCCTTTTCGTTACCATACTTTCCTATAACACCCTCTAGAATTTGACATCTAACACCTTCCCCTCTCCCCGGATTCTCCTCTTGCTTTTCAACAGCTATAATTATTCTTCCTTGAACATTTTCCTGTATCTTCCCGAGTGACAGATACACTACAATTCACATAATCGCCCTAACTCTTAACCCTCCCCTTTCTACTAATTTTTGCTCTAGTTCACTTGCTCTCTTTCTTTTCCTTTTCACTACCATACTATCCCTTTTACATCTAACACATTTTATCGTAATCCTTAACTCTCCTTTGCCCTTTCCGATGTAATACTTTGTCTAGCACATTTATTTTCAAACCAATATTGCCATGCTTACTATCCGTAGACATGAGCCTCCCCCCCTACCATGAAATGGCAAAGTCTCTCTGTCTGACCATATCAATTTAGCATCCCCCTATCAATGTAAAAAAAATGTTGGCGTCTTGGCCACCATACTAAACACTTTACAGCCCGATGCCCTGTACATGCCCAACCTGGTCACGATCGTTCAAATTGCTAAGCATCATATACGTGTGCCAATTGTAGCAGCTCCCATAATGTATTTAACAGGGTCTGCCCTACCTACAAGTTTTAGTTTGAGGTGACAATTCTCAGATTCAAACTTGGCCTCACTTTATGCAAGGCCAGATAGGAAGCATGTCGTTATTTTTCCGCTTACTCCCTACTCCAGTGGTGTCCTTTGCGCCACACTTTCCCCTTCCTCCTCAGATTTTACATTCTCTCCAATATCTCTTCCTTACGGGTCTACTACGCCCTCCCTCTCCCAACAACGAGCAACGGTTGGGGGGGGGGGGGCACGGGCAGATGATAGATAAAGAATGGATAAAGTTGGCAGCAAACGCCGAAGAGGTATTAGAATCTGTGATCGGAGCCGTGGTTAAAGGATAGGCAGAGGTCGGGAAAGCAGAGAAACCAAATTTATATAGGCTAGTTGATGAAGGGGCACGAGTAAAAAAAAAAAAAAAAAAAAAAAAACAAAAAAAAAAAAAAAAAAAAAAAAAAAAAAAAAAAAAAATAATAATAATAAAATAAAATCAGCCATAGTAAGCTGAAATAACTGGGGTAACGAAACTGTCTACCCCTCAGGGTTCCCCATAAGGGGTAAGGGCAAGGCTAGGAAATACCGTGCACATTACTTCCGGAGGCCGTTCAGAACTGGCACAAAGCAAGCCTTTCATCTTTCAACACGGCTCTCACACCTTAGGAAGGGGATGAAGAGAAGGAAAAGGAAGGGGTAGAAGAAAATACCATGCAATTTTAGTATCTTTTTCGCCTTAAAACGAATGCTCTTCCTTTCTTCCTCCTATTTCACGATTTTCACTGATTTTCATACCCCCCAACCCCTTGCCCGTTGTTGTCGTGGAGAGGTTAGGAGACGGAGACAGACCCAATGCCGGGATCTCCCTTGCCTTGGGCCTCAGCCCTCGACTCAACTAATTTTGCATGGTCTTTTCTCTCTCCTACTCTTTCGTTTCCGTCCCTTCTGCAACCCCTACTATCTACTTCCTAAGGTGTAAGAGCCGTGCAGAAAGGATGAAAGGCTGACCTTGTGCCAATCCTGAACGGCCTGCAGGAACCATGGGCCTGTTTTAGTTGTCTAGCCCTTATCCCTCAAGGGGACATTGAGGGGTGGACTGTTTATTTCCCCAACATAGTCAAGGCTTCCTATGGCCAGTAGTGAAGACGTAATACCCCTGTTAGAGGCAATGAGGCTTGCCCCTTTATTAAATAGCCCCACCAATTCAAACTCTCCCAGCTTCCCCACCCCATGCTCTTCTTTGACCACGACTCTGAACACTACAACTACTACCCACTCCTCAGTGCCTACTAGTGCATTACCCACCTAAACCGAGACTCAATCTCCAGAAGATATTCCTACACTCCTAACTTCCTCAACTTCATCACCTCTATCCCTACAACCTTCTTCATCAAACACCCCATCCTCCCTTAATACTACCTTACAGCCTAATTCTCCATCGTTCCGTAATACTAACCCCCTCAACAATAGTCCCTCGTCCACACGTCCCCGACCGACCACCACCAACCCTACAAATACCTTAAATACTCTATTTAGCCCAGCTAATTGGGACCGATTTTTCGTGATCCCTTCTACAGCTCCATACTCAGGCAACACTCTTCTCTTTCAACAATGCCTCCAAAAACAAGTTGGCAGAGTCCCCTTCTGTACCCGACGCTATCGCTCCTGTCTCGTAACAGTCTGTCTGAAAGTGAAGCTATAGCATTAACAAATCTAAATGATCTCTCTGGCAACCCCATTCCTGCAGAACCTCCTCCAACTCTTAATACTTATACCGGAATTGTCTCTCTCTCCCCGGCAAATTGCCCAGTCGATAGCAGATTGGTCAGTGTGTGGAAAAGACTTACTCGGCCAAGACGTTAATTCAGTACATTGCTGCACCATTCCTCCTAGAGGTCATCGAAAGCAACCGATCAACATTTCCAAAATTCCTTTCCGCACACATGACCTTCCCTTTCATATCTACATTGCTGGACAATCCCTCCCTGTTCGACCATATCAACCTCCTCCCCGTCATTGTCAAAACTGTTGGCGATTTGGACATCCTGCCAAACACTGCCATTCCACAGATCGATACCCCCTATGTGCCCAACCAGGTCATAACAGATCAAATTGCCCTGCACAAACACGCACATGTGCTAACTGCGGCAGCCCCCATAATATAGAGGCTGTTCCACTTACAAGTTTGAGTCTGAGGTAGCAACTCTCAAATACAAAAATGGTCTCACTCTATGTTAAATCAGACAGAAAGCACACCCACAGGGTTTCCCTTATACTCCCTATTCCAGTAATGTCGTTTGCTCTGCCCTCCTGTTCCTACACCCTCCCCTATACCTACCTACTTCCCCACATTCTACCTCCCCCAGTCAAATTCTCTTGCTACTCTAAACTCAGACACTCCAATCTCAACTACTGCCCCAACATCGTCCCCTCTCCCTCCCCGCACTACCCGCAGCAGACTAAACGTCTCCCCCGTTCTTCCCCTACTGCACACTCACACCCACATACCTATTCCTTTATTCCTCAGACACCAGTCTCCTCTTCTTCCCCTCATAAGAAAATATTTGTCTCACAAAACTCTCCATCCACCTGTTCTACATGCTTGAGACACAAAATCCCACAACTTATGATCCCTCCACACTCAAAGCGACTGCCAATATCCATCCCCCTCCTGCTCATATTCCTCCTACTCCCTATTAAGCACACATGGAAGTGTGCTTAGTACCACTTCATTCCTTCTTGCTGTAAATGACACTGTCTCAGTCCTACCACCGGGAGCCCGGGCATCACTATTTGTTGATGACTTAACCATTTACGCCTCGGGCACATCCATACCAGATCTCTGTCAATTCCTTCAGTCTGCAATAACATAAGTATCTTCTTGGGCCACTAACCATAGCTTATGCTTCTCTACCTCCAAGTCTTTCTCCATCCTTTTCTCTCGATCACGTATAGGTCCCCAACCCCCAATCTTCTTATATAACGCTCCGCTCTAATACTGTTCTCCTGGAAAATTCCTTGGCGTTATATTTGACTCCAAATTGTCCTGGCGCGACCTTATCTTGTACATTAAAGAAAAAGCTCAACGCCGCCTCCGAATCTTACAAACTCCTCCCCACATATCCTAGGACTCAGATCACAAAACTCTCCTCCATCTTCATGTTCCCTTGATCCTCTCCATTCAAGATTATAGACGCCATATCTACTTCTCTGCCTCAACCTCCCTTCTTGCTCACCTTGATACAATCTATCGCTGCAGTTCGCTTAGCCCTATGCGCCTTCCGCTCCTATCTATTTGAGAGCCTGTATACTGAGTCTGGCGTGCCATCCCTCTCTCGACGTCGAGTCCTTCTCTCTCTCCGATTCCACCTTTACCTTACCAACTAACTCTCCCACAAACCCTGCTTCCTACCTTTACCTCTTCTCCACGTTTACCTACTCCTTTCTCTGTACACATAGATACCCTCCTCTCCCATTCCCCCTTTTCCCCACCTCTGCCCATCCCATTCCTCCATGGCTTATACCTTACCCCCGTATTTGGTCCTCTGTTTTCCCTGACCCCTCAAAATTAGATATCCCCCCTCTATCTTCCTCACTCATTTCCTTGACCATGTCTCCATTCATTCCTCCAGCATTCATTCATTCATGTCCAAATCCACGCCAGGAGCTGGATTCGCAGTAACCTTCCCAAATCGCACTTTCAAATACAACCTCCCTCCTTAATCTAGTGTCCCGTAACTCATTAACCCTCAAAGTCTATGCACCTGACCAATCCCCTTGTCTGTAAGATCCAGAGCTGGTTGTTCTACATGTCCACACGCCATTACTGTGTCAGATTTTGTTGGGTGCCAGCCATGTCCACATCACACCAACCACGCTTCTCACATATTCCAGCCACGGATTATTACTCCCACTTTAAAACCTACTTGTATACCCAATGGCAATCTTTCTGGTCAAGCCTCCACAATAATACATTACATACTGTAAAACCATGAATCTCCTCTTGGCCAGCTCCATTTCACCAGAACAGACGTTAGGAGAAGGCCCTCGCACGCTAACGTATTAGCCACACCTGCCTAACACACGCTCATCTAATGTCACTCACTGATCCGTCCCTATGTCCGTCTTTCAGTTCCACACATTCTGTTGTCTTATCCACGCTTTACTACAGCCCGCACCTCTACTTTCCCCCACCTACCCTCCCTTCACCGACCTCCCAATATATTAGACATCATTACAGAATCTCAACGCTTCTGCCTTGAGAACCTGTTCTCCTTCCTCAGACGCATAAATATCCTTCACTTGATCTAATTCCCTTACCTAAACCACCATAACCAATTCCCTCAACTCACTTACCCCCATCTTTAATCTTTCAATATTACTCTAGATAGTTGACGTGTAGCAACTATCACCTGCCATCTGCCTTAACTATACCTTCCTATAGTGCTATAAGACCTTAGATGTCTAGCACATTCATTTCGCTTTTAACCATTAACTGACTTCAGTAACTCATTATCTCTCATATGCACTTGGCCATCCCTCTTGTCCGTAGGATTTAGGATTGGTCGTTCTACCCGACTAGTTCTACCCGACTAAGTGCCACAGGTTTTGCTAGTGGCCCACTCATGTCCCCAACAATGAGCAGGCATTGTTTCCCTATCGCGCCAATCCCGTATCCCAACCACTGATTATTATTCTTATGTAAGGCCTTTGTCCTCTGGTAGTTTTTCTGGTCAGATCTTCTCGTCAATAAACCATATACTGTAGAACTATCACTTTCCTCTCGGTCAGCCCCATTTTATCTTGCCCGCTTGCGTATTGCCCACAACCGCCTTCCATCTCATGTCAAGTTCTCATCCATCCCAGTGTTCCTCTTTCAGTCCCATACAGTCTAATAACCTGTCTATGCTTTATTACAGCCCTATATCTGCTTTCCATCACTTATCCTCCCTTCCCGGACCTCCCTACTATTAGACATCTTTACGAATCCCACTTTCTTCTTTCAATCTTTCACTTGATCTAATTTCCTTTTTGCTTATCTCTACTCTAACCCATTTCCTCATCTGCTCTTGCTTTACCTATCCAGTACCATCCTACTGCTGTTAATCATTAACGAATCCCATTCTTTACCTTACACGTTACTATGCCTTCCTGCAATGCTACACGTCCGTTGAAGTCTAACACATTTAGTTCGCTTTTTAACCATTCTCTCCCTTTCCTTTTCTTCAGCAGCCATTCCTGTCCACTTCCTAAGGCATGCGAGTAGTCCTGAAAGGATAAAAAGCTGGGCAATGAAGGGCATCAAGGTTTGCACCTTTATGAAGTAGCCCCACCTTTTTCCAGTTCCCCGTTCCCTGGCTCTCCTTCTATCATGACAGAATACAAATACTGCAATCCTCTGCTCAGTCCATCCCAAATCACTTTAGTTCACTACCCAACCTTCAAAAATCTATCTTACTCTCTCCCAATACTCTTTACAGAGTATTACATTATTATTTACATCCTGAATTTTCAATGTCCTACTCCCTTATTACTATTCCTTTTTTAACCTCCTCCCCGCAGTGCCATCTCACTCAACACCACTCCTTCCTCCCCAGGGCCCCATCCTTCTACTTACCTCCGTCTTGTTAACCTGTTGAGTACTTTATTTAGGCTGGTGACGTTAGAAATGGAGAAACGGCGAGCAAAGCTTCGTATTAGTTCCCCAAATGTTTAGCGAAGTATCGGCGGTTTGTCGAGTCCATCGGTGGATGTGGAGGAAGGTGCTGTCAGACCCACGAACTGACATTGTGCGGTAGTACCCACGAGCTGTCAGTTATCGTGTCTTACCATCAGTCAATTGCCATAACATCAATATCGTACACCACTTGATCCTATTTCAATCACTGCCAGGCTCTGACTGCTCAACTAATGTCATTTGGACACCGGCATAAATGCCCACGACAGCCTTTGCTGGCAAAGAGGCAAATTTTATTGAGCAAAGTCGCCCATGTGGACGGGGGCCTTACAGCGTTTTACTCTGAGAATACCCTCTTCTTCCAACAATGATTCCAATCACAAATAGGCAACATTTCCTTCCACAGTTGTTCCGATCATTTAAGCCTTCTTGCATTCACATTTGAGACCCAAGCTCGTTGCATTAATCATCCTGTCTGACATGTCTGGAAAACCTTTTCCTGTCTAGTCTCACTTTCTCCCTAATACTTGTATTGGAGTGGTTTCATCTCCCCAGTTTATTTCCTGTCAATGACAAAGATTAGTCAGGATGTGTTATGCCTTCCATTCCCTCCTGAATACACACGATTCCACAACAGATCCTTTCTCCGGATATCCCCTTTTGACATTTGCTGTGTAGCATATCTAATCAACTCTTTTCGTGACAATACCTGCCCATAATGCTATATGACCTTTGATGTCTAGCACATTTTTTTTTTAATTATTATTTTTTTTTTTTGACCATTAACCAACAGACATTCCATTCTCTTCACCAATCTTTACCGCTGCCATGCTGCCAACCCTTCCTCTTCCTCGCTATACCCTTTGCTTCAGATGATCTACATGTTCACTCCCAAATTTTCCTATGGTGTCTTTTCCTTTGCTACCCATATCGTCTTCTCCTCTACACATAAAAACCTCTGGTTTGCACTCCTATCAATGATTTTTTTTTTTTTTCATAATAACTTTTCTACACTAAATACTTGGGGTTTCAGTTAACTCCCCCTCTCCCCTTTTGATAATACTGCTACTTCACTTTGCTTACAACTACTTTACTTTACTTAATACTACTTTACTCTACTTACTACTACTACTGGGGCTACTTCAACAGGTCCTAACTGTATATCTTGATTTGGTTCTTTTCCTAATTCTACAAATCTCTAAGCCATGGCCAACCAACCCATGAATTTTTATTACAGTCTTTGAGAAACTTCTCGTGTATATAATCCATCACTCAAAAGATTAACGCATTAATGAATATGAGCAATCAGATTACCTCCTTGATTTAACAAAGGTAATAATAATGATGATACTGTTCCCAATAATTGAAAGATTATAGTACTGAAGACATGTAGTTGACAGGTTCATGACTTATTTCACCTTTGGTATGGCAAGTATTTTGACTGGGGGAGATGTGAAAGGTTTGTCCTTACTTCTATTTTGTATGATGCCTGAGGAAACATATCTTGGAATTTTTAAATTTATCTATTTCATGTACTCTTTCAACATTCTGGCTGGTGGGTAAAATGTGCTGTGTAAGAACTCTGTACAAGTAAAGATGATTGTCTGGCTATTGGATGATTTTTTTCCATTATTGTTCTTTTGGGTTACCATGTAAAATGTGGAACATTTGATTGGTTGGAACTGTTCAGTTACATCTAAAATTAGTAATACATTTTAAATTCAACTATAAAAACAACTTGCACATTTTCACACCGTTATTTTTGAATTTTGAGAAAAAAATAATGAATTAAAACAAAAATATGCAAATATAACGAACCGAGAAAACAAATTTATACTTAACTGACCCTGTATAACATACATATGAGTATGTGGAAGAGATTCATATTTTTGGGGGGTTTGTTGGAAGCTGAAATTTTTGGAAGATGTCGGAAACATCTATATACAACTGTCTTATGGAACAACTTTTTTGTAAATTTTACAAAATACCCCCACACAAAAAAATAAATAACTATATGTATTTAAAACCAAAATATTGATATAGTATGACCAAATTAATTTATTTTTGAAAACATAAAAAAAAAAAAAGTTTTTGGTTGTGATAAATTGCATAGGGTATCCCCCCCCCCCATCCCTTGCCCATTGTTGTCGTGGGAGGGATTAGAAAATGGAGACTAAGACCCAAAGTAAGGGGTCTCCCCTAGCGTAGGCATCAGCTCTTTGCCCAACTAATTTTGCAGTCTTTTTTTCTCCCCCTTTCCTTTTCCTTCTCTTCTTCAACCCTGTCTACTATCCACTATAAAGAATAAAAGGCTGACTTTGTCCCAGTCATAAATGGCCTGGGGTGCCATGGCCATGGTTTAGTTGTCTAGCCCCTTACCCTTCAAGGGGACAGAGGGATGGGCCATTTCTCCCCCCAACATACTCCAGGCTTACCATGGCCAGTAATGAAGATTTTGTACCTTTATTAGGGTCAGAAAGGCTTGCTCCTTTATCAACTAGTCTTGCTGATTTTAAATCTCCCAGTTCCCTGAACCCAGGCTCTTCTTTGACCACGAATATGAATGCTACTGCTGCCCCCTCCTTAATGCCACTTGTCTTCAGTACTACCTCACTCAACATCACATGGCTCCATTATGTCACAACAACCCCCTTCCCTGGATTCTCTCTTTCCTGTCATTTCTCCTGAAATTGTTATCTAATTGCCTTTAAACCCCCCTTTCTCTTTCTGCTAATCCCTACCTCACCCTATGGACATCCTTGCAGAATCCCAAATATCTTCCTTTGACAACTTTCATCTAATCACCTTTATTGATCCCTACCCTAACCCATTCACTCAAGCACTCACTCTCACTCTCACTACTACGCCTTTCTATAGTGCTATATGACTTTTGATGTCCAGCAACATCATTATTAACCTTTAACCCCACTAAAAATAAGGTGTGATGGCCTTGAAAGCTGTGCAGATAATTATGAAGTCCATAAGGTCTTAAAATTGCATAAATCTTAAAAGCCAAAATCCCATTTTTTGCCATTTTTGGGTAGATATTTCCTTTGAAAATAACGTAATAAATATCCTGTCATGCTTCTGGGATTATCAGTAATGTGCAATTATGTATTTGTGCTGTGAATCAAGACAGTAATATAAATATTTAGCTCATTTTTTGAGAGATTACAAAAGATAATAAAACAAATGTAATCTATTTACATTTATTTTTTGTAAGAAGTAAAAACTGAGCGTCCCTGATCATAGAATGAGTGAGACCAGAACATTTAAAAACCATCTTTGAGGAGCTTGACAAAATGCAGGTAAAAAAGATTTTTTTTGAAGAATGTGAACAAGGTCCTCTATTAATACTTTAACATATGGATACCTAAAATATTTAAACAGATCAAATTTTTACTAAATTACAGTTGCAAGGGTTTGTTCACAAGCTTCTCTATTTATTAATATCTTTCCCTGTAATGTTGAAAGTCACCCAATGCTTAAGAATAACAAGAAAGGAACAATTGTCATTCAACCAAGTTCCAACCAACCATTAAGGCTTTTGTCCTTGGTATTTGACAAGACTTCTAATGTTTGCATTTGGAGTCAAATGGGAAAAATGCAAATTATATGAGTGGATGGTGCCGGTGGAATCTAGCATCCCAACACAGAAAGAAGGTTGTCATCAGAAAATTATTAAAGTTAGTATTGGAGACGATCAGTTGTTTCCTGTTGTGGGATGATACAAGAAGCTACTTACAAAAAAGGATAAGAAGGAATGAACTTAGGACATTTATTATGTGCAAAATGAGAGCTAATTCCTAAGGTTTCAGAAAACCAAGTTGAAGTATATGAAGTAAGGTAAATGCCAAAATTCAGCAAATTATTAACTGTAATAAATAAATACAGCAAAGTTATAGATAGTCTAGTTTCATAGGGTGACTATAGTAACATTGCATTTACAAATGTCAACAATTTCTTGTAGCTATTTGACACTAGGAAGATCTTTTACAGACTAGACTGCAACAAATATTTAATACTTTCACTGGACAGCAAAATGGAAAACAAAATATAATAACAAAATGAACATGGAAGGCTGTTTCATTTATGAAAAAGATTAACAGGGAAATATCATTCATCTCTGTGAAACTACAAGGGTTCTGGTAGATAATGCAAGATATTTTCAGAAGATATGACATCATGTTGGAAGAGTTTAAGGCTCTGGTGGTTATATGATGCTCTAATGAAGGGGTAAGAGTGTTGTGGAGGTAATGAATTCTGATGAGAGAAAAAATAAATTCATGGGATAACATTTACTTTCAGAAAAGAATGACCTTAAGGATACATAGGTTTGGTGATTAAGCTCTGACATATATCTACGGTACAAGTTTACTTTTAAGGAATAAAGCAAATGATAAGATTGAGGGGGGTTCTCTTGGAAAGGAAAGTCATAGAAAAGGATGCGGGTAGCAAGAAGGATTTTGGAAGGAGGGACAGGTTCTGGTCAGAAGGATGTTTCCTGCATATGATAAAGACTTGCTCAAAAGGGAATAGAGTTCTGGCTAATGGAAAGGATTTTCTTTATGAGGGATGAAGATGAAATGTAAGAAAACAATGTTTCATCTGCTGGATATATTACACTTCTCGCACAACCAGCTGTCTGACTTATATTCTCTAAAGTTTCATGATAAAAATATACACAACAGACTTGGTTAAACCAAGAACAGGTTTATAATTACAATATGAGGATTTCAGTCATATTCTTAACTTAGGGATAAAAACACTATAAAACTTATTACAGATCATCAGTCAACTAAAAAAAGGGTCTATATTACAAACATTCTAATACTAAAAGACTTTTCAAAATTACGTTTCATTCTATCACAATGCTACAAAACTTATGTAGCGGAGATAAATGTATACGAGTTATTGTTTCTCCCAAACCACAAAGTGTATCAATGCTTCTACTCATCTCTAAATGACATATTTATTGCTCCAGTTCCAAAAACCATGTTCAGGCATTTACGGAGTTCATAAATGAAGAATGGCAGAAATTATGAGAACAGCACCTACTCATAACTTTTACAATAATAAGAAACTAAGAAAAAGAGATAAACTAATTATAATTTTGAAACAAAACATGATTCAAAATGAAATATCTATACTGCCGTCATCACTGGCTCAGTAGCTAAGGTCTTGCTTGAGATAAACTCTAGGTTAATGCCACATATTTATAGTAACATATATCCAATCTCTTGGCTTCATATAGGGTTTAAAGATGCATGTATGAGAAAGCTTACTTAGGCTGTGGATAGTCAAAAATATGATTTCAAAAACTTATGTTCACCTTTCTTGCCATCAATAGAGTTTGAGTCATAGTAAAAGGCACAATTTCAATGCATAAAAATAACACCATGGTTTTTCACAATACCTTTTTTAGCAAATCTGAATGACATGCAACACAAAATACCTTATTTGGAAAAATAATTAAGCTCCTAATCAAGCAGTCAGAGACAAGTTATAAAGTTAACAATTATTGATGATTGAATGACAAACAAGAAAATTCACACTTGCCTTTCACCAGTCTGCCATATATTAACCCATTGAATGAGAAAAGAGAGAAATGTGCTATAAATTGTGAGTAGCTGACCACCTTGCAGATGTTTGGTAATTTGCCTGATATTTCTGGGTCAGTAATATATTTTCTATCAATAAATAGATAATGTGTTTCTTATTTTTCTATTATTTTAGTTATCTATAATGTTACCTATATGAAAAAGGTCACTTTGAACTTGCTCTGAAACTTTATGGCTATTACATAAATTATTCCATACTCACCAAATGTTATATTTTATTTTCAAGTCATCAAGACTAACAGTGTTAAATAATATCTTGGTAGTTTGCATAGATTTTAGGAGTTAAAGAGAAAAAAAACTTGACTCTTACCATTGTGGGCAGCAGTTGTTTCTTGATTATCTTTGGACCGGCTTTACATTTTCCTATTAATAAATTCTCAACATGACTTCGTAATACACAGTGTAATGTAATGTGGTTTGTGGTGCTTGTGTGGTCTCTGGTGCATATGTGGTCTCTTCGTTTATAAGTGGTCTATGGTGTCTGTGTGGTCTATAGTTCATGTGGTCTGTGGTGTAAGTATGGTCTGTGGTTAATGTGGTCTGTGGTGTGTATGTGTGTTTTTTTTTATATCTTGTCTTTGGTGCATGTGTGGTCTCTAGTTTATGTGTGTTGCCTTTGTTGTCTATAATTCATATGTGCTAGGTGATGCTTCTGTGGTCTGTGGCAGAGGCGTCCAGGGGGGGGGGGCATGTGTTGTCTCTGGTTTGTATGTGGTATTTGATGCATCAATGGTCTGGTTTAAATGTGGCATTTGTTGCATAAGTGGTGTCTGGTTTATATTTTACATATGGTATTTGGTCAATGTCTTTTTATCTAGTTTCTGAAAATTCATTTTAACATTATTAAAAAATATAGAAATATTTTCCATACCCAGGTCCATGTTCACCAGTACTTTCCAGAGTACATTTTTCAATGATAAATTGTTAACAGGTTAAAAAACTTGCTCTATATTTATATACAAACATATGTAGGAAAGCACAAGCATGAACATTCACATGTTGTATGATAATGCATGAACATAATCATCTATTAATCAAACATCATGATACTGCTATAAATCTGCATGAAATTCATCAATCTAAAATCCAAATGCATGTAAATAAACAGGTCTGTAGAAAAAACCTTTATCTTGTAATTCTTTGTAAGGTAGCATTTTTTTTTCTGTAAATGCTCTATGCTATCACCCATACACCAAAAGCACAACATAAGAATATGAATATACAACAAAAGTTAGCTGAAATTTACTCCTTTGATTAGAAGTAAGGCTTGCTAATGTAAATCATATGTGTAAATTGTTATGATTGGAGAAAAAATATTTTATGAATATCAGATTATGTTTAAATAGACTATATAGTAAACAATCAACAGTGTACATTATATTATCTTACATTGCTATTAAAGCAATATTCAGTAATAATTCCAAGATAAATTATGAACCATAACTGAGTATGACTGCTGCCCATAGACATTATTTCACTAATAAAATAAAAGATAGGCCAACAAATTTCAATTTACACAAACCCAACCAAGGTTTTCCAGTGATGAATAGTATGCAAAAAGGAGGTACAGTGTATTATTTTTCATTTAAAATATCCCAGCAAATAATCCAAATATCTGAAGGTAACTTTTACAAGCTAGACATAATTATGTCATGTTCAAGTTTTTACACTTTCTCTCCTTTCTAATTCAATGAACCAACAAAACAACAGTAAAAATACTGACATCACTTCATAGTCACCATGCTGTCATGAAAGATTTGTCATTTTGCTGGAGAATTTTACTCCCACAATACACTCAAAGTTCATACAAAAGGACCTCATTAAGAACATCCTAAGAAGTTGTAAGGCTCAGGCAGGTCAAAAAGGACAAAATGTAGTAAGTTATTAGTTAAAAGCTACAGAAAGAGATAAACTTTCAGATACAAAGTGAAAGTTTGGATTAAAGATAATCTGCTGGTATATGGCCAATGAGGGAAGTTTTTGTCTATAGTGCACGTTAAAACAGGAATGGAGATTAAGTACTGTAAAATCATAATATTTAGGCTGGACCTAGGATATTCTATGATTTTTTAAAATAAGAAAAGGTTTAATGGCACAAAGATACTTTAGATGATTACTATGGTCATTGTGAATTATTTGCCAATGTATGTTTTGAAGTTCAACTCAAAGAACAGGCAAAACTTGATATACTTCTTCTCAAGTGATAAAACACTGTCCTGTCAGGTAAATGGCCTACGGATTTTAAATATTTTCCTACATTTTGCAGGGGGTGATGATCCCCGGGCAAGACTGTAATGCATAAATAACAAACAAAAAAAAAGAGACAAAGTGTCTTGATGTACGCTTTGTTCTCTACCCATTCTGAACTTTCAGTAACTGTATCAGTTCTGTACCACAATAATCATATTCTAGCACCATACAATGACAAGATTAAGGCATATTGACCTTAAATCACTGTGACTATCTTAGGGATACAGTTACCAAAACTTTTTAGTACCAGAAAAGTCAAAATGGACAGAAAATACAGCTTGCCTCTGGCACAAACAATATATAACTTGAATCTAATATACATTCTGAAACAACATCTGAGTTAAAAGGTTTTGCATGTATGTGTGTCCCTTTGTAATCAATTTAATAAATCTGTTTTTCTGTTGCTGGAACTATATTATATTTATAGCAAATTATAAACTATCAATAAACTGATATTGTTTCTCTGCTTCTCAACTGTTGTTTTAGCTTATATATATATCTATTTCTCACAAGAAAAAAGGAGAAAGACAACCCAGAAAACTGAAGCCCTACTTACGATTGACCAACAACAACTCGTATGTAGAATTTATCACCTCAAGCTGACCACCTTACTCAAGAAAAATCTTAGGTCACTGAACACCATTATGGTCACCAGCTAGACATAACTCCTATCCCTACAATGTGATTGTCTGAACGAGATTTGAACTGTTCAGATGATAATATATGGTGATACATTACATCTGCCCGTCATCAAAATGGCCAAGATCTGAATGAAGATATTTAATTGTTTTATTAACCGTATGTGAAGCTTCAAGCTTTGGGGCTGAGTTGCATCACTCAGTTTCCATGTCTGTACAAAGCCACCAGGAGAAAACAATATTAGCTTGCTTATGTTTATACAGCCTTTGGACTTGATAAGAAATAATCACAACAAAATTGATAATATATTTTCAATAAAAAGGATACGTTATGGTAATGTAGATATGTAACAATGAGCTAGAAGAATGATTAAAATGTAGTAGGCAACTAAAAATAAATTAAAAAGTGAATCCAAATTCTGTATCCTCACACTGTAAAGAAATAGCAGTCACCTTTAAATGTTAGCTGCTAAGAATATTGCTGAAGGTATAAGGCCAAAGGACCCTGGTGGCTTCTTGATAGTTTTCTCAAATAATTTATTTGCTCTATAACTGTATATTTTCTGTACATATTCAATAAAGCTATCATTATTGGTTTATAGTATTTGTATGGCTAATCACAGCTCTGCCTTATATTACAACTATAAAACTTTATAAACTTTCCATCCTATATACAGCCTTCACCATTTTTCCAGTTTTATTCTCTTTGTATTCAACTTCACTGATATATATTTATCTGACACACAATACAAGTCATAATGCAATACATAATATTAATGCAACTAACTGCTATTATGCATGACCCAATAGAGACAATGAAGAACTTCAACAAATTAATA
The DNA here is from genome assembly GCF_042767895.1 of Penaeus vannamei. Classification (NCBI taxonomy): domain Eukaryota; kingdom Metazoa; phylum Arthropoda; class Malacostraca; order Decapoda; family Penaeidae; genus Penaeus; species Penaeus vannamei. Next base: position 33,068,158 of record NC_091557.1, read on the forward strand.
ACATGAATATGACCATGATGTGTTTATGAATCTTAGGATAAGCTGGGCAAAATCTGTACCCACTGCAAGCACTTGTTTTCTACAGTAACTGGAGTTTCTTGACTATTGCAACTTACCTAATCTCTGGGATGATATCACTCATATGTCATTACCACCAAATGTTCTAAAGCCAGTATACACTACTGAGTTTCATATAAAAAACATAGGTAACTTCAAATACATTCTAATATATATTTGGCAACACTTTTGATAATGTAACATCTGGCACATAGCAAAGTGCTCAAATACATCAACTGAGAACTTCATGAGCAGATTGTTTTTTTTTTTTCTTTTTTTTTGGCAATCACTAGCTTGGATGGCACACAATCCCTACTAGCACAGTTCCCACTAGGACTTGGGGCCAGAGGGTCTACTTTGGTTCCGTCCACGTATGTAACATTTCTGTCCAGCAGGAAATCCACGTGACCCAGAATGAGATGTGGAACGCTTTGAAACTCCCAGCTGTAACCCAATGGTTTCTGTGTACCTAGGCTGGCTACTCTCACTGTGGGGAGGGTGGGAGTTTTTCAGTCTGAGACTAGAGGCATGAGAAGAAGCCTGGACATACCCTGCAACTCTTAGTTCATCAAGGGAACTAAATGGATGCACATAATGTGGTAGTTCACCCATTGAAGAGGATTGTGGTGCTGGAAGTGGATCTGAAATTGCAGTTGGTGATAGTTGTGTGGAGAGAGAGGAACTCTGAGAATTTGATGATTGAATATTAAGGTTTTTATTAGATGAAACAGGAGGTGCATCACTTAGAGGAGAAGATAAATGGGGAGAGGGAGAAGAATGTGGTGATATAGTTTTGGAAAGACCTCCAGCATCATCACCAGAGGAAGCATCAGGTGAAGGCAAGTCAGGTGGACAGCCCTCCAGTGTAAAAGAGTCTGTACTTGATGCCAATGTAGCATCATCATCATCATCATCATCAGCAAAAACTTTTGGTGGTGGTGGAAGTACTTGTGGAAAGGGACTCAGAACTTGTGTATTATCCAATGCTGTGGAAGGTCCAGATGTTGTAGTTGCCAATGGAGAAGGCCCTGATGACCGGTGGGAATTAGCTGATGCTTCTTCACTAGAGCACACTGAGCATGAAGTAGAATCCATATCTAAATGTCCTCCAAGTTCTGGCACATCAAAGCTGGCCATCAGTGACTGAGTGAGAGAGTCATCCAAGCTCACCTTGCGGCCACCCCCATTACTTACCCTTCGGCAGTTGTACCAACGAGACTGCCTCATAGCCTGCTGTGTTGAAGGACTCCCAGGTTCTGGAAGCTTTGGTGAATTAGGTCCCAGCCCAATACTCTCACTTCCACTAATTTCATCATCTCCTTCCCATGTTTCTGCTAAAGGTGCTGCACTAGTTGCCACCTTTTCATCCTCTTTTTCTACATGTTCTTGTGAAGGAGGGCTTGACCTAGGTCTTGCCCCCCCATGGTGCTGCTCCGGTGGAACCTGACGAAGATCTGTGATAGCAACCTTGTTCTCAGGTTCATCAGGTGATGGTTTCTTCACGTTGGGATTGTAAAGGTCAGATTCATGGGAGAATGGAGGCAGTTGTGGAGTCGAGGGTTCCCCCTCTCCTTCATAGCCCATCCCATTAATGTTTATACTTGGGATGGTGTATGCTGCCTCTCCTTGCTTGTCTGTAGTTCCAGGGGAAGATGGGGGAGTATCTGATGAAATGTAAAAAGAAAAGAAGTATTGGTAACTATTATACAGAATAGGTAACACAATACTATCTAATATCTAGAGGTATATACCTACAGTTTTTGCTACTTTTTATATTATTGTTGCCATTACTCCTTTGCTGCTGTCTTGTCTCCAGGAAAATGCTGTATACTGCAGAATATTCAATTTATTAGAAGGAAGGCAATAAAATTGAGGAAGACAATAATATTCTTGAACATACAAGTAATCAAATAATAAATATAAATTATCAAAGACAGTGATGGACTATTACTGTTAAGAAATATACTGATTGATATCACAACTCTATCTTTGATAACTACTGCTACCACAAC
>NC_091557.1:33078053-33093053 GCF_042767895.1 Penaeus vannamei
AATCTTCCAAAATTTTCAGATGTTAACTGAGAAACTCAACCGAGTATTACACAAATATCTTATCAATAAACTGGTTTTCTTTGAATACTTTTAGTTCTAGAATTTGAGCATTGCAGACCGCACACTAATGAATATTGGCTGAATTTGAGAATGTCAAATCTGCTTTAAGTGTTTTCTTCTTGCACCAGTTTCTTTTAGAGGCTTTTGGGAATCTGACATACGTATAGAATGATCTCCCTTTGTGTTATTTGAGCAGAACCCTCTTCTAGCATCTTGTTCTAGTTCATTTTCACAGTTCCTTTTAGTATCTTTTTCAAAAGCTGAAATATTTGGAGTTTTATTGAAAACTGAACCTTTCTGAATGCTGAGATCATCATCTTTGGTTTCATTAAACTCTATGGTGTCTTGTGTGTTCTCACTAACTGTGATATTCCTATCATATGTAGAATACAGAAATTCTGTTTCAGTATTACATGCTTTGTCTTCCAAAATTTTCATGCTCCTCAAACTTTCCTTTTGGTTATAATGTTTCTCAAGCGGCTCTGTTATTTCACTATTATATTCTAGTATCATATTCTGTTCTAAAAGGCTTTCTATAAACTTTATTTTAACATCTTTCTTTACTTGAGTTTTATCTCCTGGGGATTGGTCTGAATTCTGCTTTGTTTTCTGAGTGTTGTCATTTGAGGAATTTCCTTTGATACCCTGCCTTTTGCTAGATCTTCTTGATTTGTGGTTACTGGGTGGAGTATTGTTGCATTTCTCTTTCTTGAACTTAAATCTACAGTTTTCAATCAAACTGACCAGCCTAAGTCTTATATCTAATGTCATATTGTCCTTTTTGCTCAAATTACTCTCCAATGACATGCTATGCTCCCTGTTCTTTCCTCCACCTTCATTTCTGTCGTCTTGAGTCTGACATATTCTTTCTTCATCTGTGACAGATTTTCTAGATATTTCATTTAATTCTCTTGATCTGTCAGCTGGCCGTTGTTCATCATATAGTATTCTTATGACACTATCTGAAAACTCAATTTTACATGTAGTAGATTCACCTCTACCACTCTTTACATTATGTGTGTCTTTAAATATTCCTTCTCGACTTGGAGTGAACATGCTTCCTTGATTGACCACATTCTTTCTCCCTTCTGGCAGGATTGCTGCATCCTCACTTGTGCATACATGGTCATTCTCATGATTGAGGCTTTTGTCTGCCACTAAATCAATAACCCATTCTTGGCCATCCATATTCTTGTCTGTTCCCTTTTCTAAATGTCCTGATTCATTTTGAAGTTGCGAATCAGTTTGTCTAACTTCTTCCATGCTGTCATTTTCATTTCTAAACATTGCATTGTGTTTTCTTACGCTCTCATGCTCATCATGAGCCCTGACTTCATCGCCATCATCAGAGCTGTCCTCCACTAATTCATATAAACCTTCATCAATGAAGTCAAGCCCATCTTCATCTGGTGATTCATCTAAGGAATCTTCAGACGAATCTCCATCATCCCTTTCTTCAGGTGGCTGAGAGCCAAACAGAAAATAGTCAAAGACCAACTCATACAAACTAATTGATTGAAGAAAAAACAACAACTCAATTTCAAAATAAAGATACATATCAATAAGTTGAAATAATAAGCAAACTCCCACTTATCAAGAAATAGAGCTTAAAAGTGGAAATAAAGATCAAAAGTTTGAAGTAGCATTAAGAGTTTAATGAGATCTATCATAAAGAGTTAAAAGGTGAAATATGTGCAGTCTAAGATAAAGACCAAGATGCTGTCACAAGTAAGTGCAGCTCTATGGATGTTGTATCATGACTGAGATGCTATGTTTGGGGAGACCCTGTAAGTGTTGATATTCCTCAGGGAATCCCATGCAAATGAAAGGCATACCAAACATTATCCTTGAACTGAGCCATCATAGCAGAAGTTTCATTCAGTGATGTTACACATGCACAGTGAAACATAACATGTCTTGTGAAACAACTGGAATATGTAGGGCAATGAAATACCTTCTGCTCAAGGCATGTAACCATGTTTACTAGGCAATTCTCCCCTAAGATGTGAATGATGATGAGGATTTCAGCTTTGCATTTGGATACATACCAGTTTGTGGCTCTCTTCGAGGTGCTTCATGAGGACAGCGACGACGACGTTGACCAGCACAAACTGAGCCATCAGGACAAACACAACAAAGAAAATGGGGGCCACAAAAGGGTAGAGACAGCAGTTTTTGACGCAGTCTGGCTCGTCATCACAATTGTCCCTTAGTGTGTCCTGAAGATGATTTACCAAGTTAATTTAAACTCCATTGTCATAGCCTGCATACTTTATAGATCACATAGAAAAATTATTTTATTCTTTAAATTTAGATGTATCTGTGACTTTCAAGAAAATAAATCATACATACCAAAATATGAAATCATTTTTTAATTCACAATAATCATTAGACTACTATTGCTTTACTCACTTTCATGATGCCATTCCAGTTGTCTCCCGTTGCTACTCTAAAGAGTGTGAGAAAAGCCATACCAAAGTTCTTGAAGTGTGCGTGTTCTCCTAGCCCTTGGCATGGATGGCTATCATCGCATTCTAAAGAACAAACCAGTAATGAGACTATGAATAATGCCTTAGGCTTGCATAAGCATATCAAGCACCAGCACTAAATAAAACATCTATCCACCTAGCTAAAGAAATTAGATGTGCAAAAGGGGATCCAATTCACTGACACAAATATTCAGTATTCCTGCACATACATTCCAAGACATATGTGCTTATGAAAATTTGGAAGATATTATGTCTTGCATAATAACCTCCCAGAAATGTAAATGTACTTCTACTCCACAAAAGAAAGAAAGAAAAAAAAAGACTGCTTGTAAAGTCAATCAGTAAATTCATTTTCATTTTCTATAATTCTAAAATCTCTTATATAACCCAAGAAAATATATCCATTATGATGAACTGCACTTAATATATGCTAAAAAAACAAAAACATACAATTAATTCTAGTGCTAAATTATATCTATACTTAAATCCCATTATATATCATAACATTTTGGCAAGAGACCACTTAACCTTCAGATGTTTTTAAAACCATTATCTCCACTGGCAATTGAAGGGCATATGAATCTTTAAATTATCACATTCTTAACCTGATGCAGCCAGGGATGGCATGTATGGACATGCTATGCCCACCGTGGGTTTACTGTATTAACTGTTTTTACACATAGATGGCTCTACAAATCAATGAGTCATCAATGAGCCAATTACTACCTACCTCAACTGTCATCCTTTGCATTATTTTTTGTGATATTTCATATAGCTGTTAGCAATGTCAGTAACATTATAATAATCATAACTTCTACAATAATAACAACATAAATATTGATAGCATAAAAAAAAAAAAAATCCTGAAAATTCAAGGAAAGGGAAAATCAGGTGAAGTTACAAGGTCTACAAATCAATTTTCTTTGTGACTAGGCACTTGTAAAGACATTTCACCAAATAATGCAACAATAAACTAAATTTTCATGGCAGCATAAGGTTAATCTAACAAAATGAATAAATGGTAATCACACAAATATCTTTTTAAATTTCCTTACCGAGTCTCCCAAAGAGTTCCACACCGAGAGCAGCAAAGATGAAGAAAAGAAGGAAGAAGAGGAGGCCGAGGTTGCCAACTTGTGGAAGAGCTTGCATGACTGTGTCCAGTAATGCTCGAATGCCCTTTGCCATCTTCAGCAGTTTCAATACTAGTAGAATGGTAAAAAAAGGCTTTTACTAATTTCATAAATCAAAAGATTTATCTTATATAGTCAATCTTACAGTACACTTAATATGTTAAAAGATGACTTAAATTCATACCTCCCATTTATGAACACCCTAGAATCCTGTATTTTCTCTCTCTCTCTCTCTCTCTATATATATATATATATATATATATCACTCACTCTTACTCTCTCTTTCTATCTATCTCTTTATCTCTCAACCTCCCTCTTCCTAACCCCCCCCCTCTCTCTCTCTCTCCACCTCTTACCCTTTCACCACCTCTTACTTTTTCTCTTTCTCCATCTATCACTCTCTTTTTCCACCTCTCACTCTCTTTTTCTTCACTTCTCTTTCCATCTCTCTCACTCTCTCTCCCTCTCCCTCTCTCTCTCTCTTTCTCTACTATTCACTTCCTCTCTCTCTCTTTCTCCACCTCTCACTCTTTCTCCCTCTCACTCATTTTCCCTCTCAATCTATCTCTCTCTCACTCTTTCTCCCTCGCACTCTATCTCCCTCTCACTCTTTCTCCACCTCTCACTCTATCTCCACCTCTCACTCTTTCTCCACCTCTCTCTCTCTCTCTCTCTGGCTCTGGCTCTCGCTCTCTGGCTCTCGCTCTCTCTCTGGCTCTCTTGCTCTCTCTCTCTCTCTTGCTCTCTCTCCCTCTCTCTCTCTCTTGCTCTCTCTCTCTCTCTTTTGCTCTCTCTCTCTCTCTCCTTCTCTCTCTCTCTCTCTCTTTCTCTCTCTCTCTCTTGCTTGCTCTCACTTTCTCTCTCTCTCTCTTGCTCTCTCTCACATTCTTTCTTTCTCTCATATTCTCTCTCTCTCTCTCTCTTGCTCTCTCTCTCTCTCTTGCTCTCTCTCTCTTACTTGCTCTCTCTCTCTCTCTCTCTCTTGCTCTCTCTCTCTATCTCTTGCTTTCTCTCTCTCTCTTGCTCTCTCTCTCTCTCTTTTATTTTCACATTTTTTCTCTCTCATTCTCTCTCTCTTATTCTCTCATTCTCTCTCTCTTATTCTATCTCTTTTTTTCTTATTCTCTCTCTCTCTCTCTTTTTTCACTCATTCTCTTTCTCTTTTTCTCTCATTCTCTCTCTCTTTCCCCGTATTCTCCATTTTCTCTTACCCTCTCTCTTTCTCTTTTCCTCTCTCTAACTTTCTCTCCATCTCTCCATCTTTCATCTTCTCCCTCCCTTTCTTCCTTCTTCTCTCACTCCCTCTCTCCCTCCTTCTTCTTCCTCTATTCTCTCACTCCCTCTCTCCCTCCTTCTTCTTCCTCTACTTTGCCTTCTACATCTCCAACCCTAAACAGACTAACTGAGTACCATTTCCAGGAACAAAATATACCTCGGGCAATTCTCAACACTCTCATGACTCTAATGATGGTTGGGTTGATGGGGATGATCTCACTCTTCATCTCCTCCAGTACAATGCCCACAACCGACAGGATGACAATGAGCACATCCAGTTGGTTCCACCTAAATTGTGGTGAAGGGGAGAATGTAGATTAACACACAAATATACAATTGCAAAAACCCACTCATAATTTTAAACTTAAATGATCATGCGATTTAATGATTAACTAAACTATTTATAAAGAGATTCCATATATATTTTTCAATTATGTGAATGAATAAATTCCAATGAATAAACTATAATGTTCCTTTAGTTGGAAAGCAAGGTGCTAGAAAAACAAGCAGTATATGATTTGAATGATATGACTAAATAAAGATTATCCAAAAGAATCCAAAATACTAGGAAAAAAAGAAGGAAAAATGAAGTTCAAAAAGATTTTCTAAAGTCCTGAACACTTATCAAGATTTTTCAGGCACTCAATTATAATCTCCAATGCTTATTTACTGTTGTGATGCAGATCTTTGTATTCTATAAAACTGTCTCTTACCATAAATTTTTAAAACAGTAATTTTGATTTTTTATGCATCTCCAGTAATTTCTGTAAATAGTTCTAAAATCTACAATGACAACTAAATGAAAGGATGTTATTTTCAAATGAAAAGAACTCTTACAGTACAGACTTTCATTACTTTCTTGTGCATTAAATCTGACAACTGCATTGTGGTATACAACAGCTTATGTGTTTATGTTATAGGCTTTTTAGATATCTTGTACATCATATCAAATTCTGCATTCATTTATTAACTAATATTTCATGTGAAGATTATCATGAAGTGCTGTTTACATAACAGGAATAAGAAACTATTATACAAGAAAGATACTGAGAAAAGAAAAAGAAAACAGACTAAATATTTTTCACTTTTCTCTAAAACATACAATGGTATGAGGTAAAAAAATGATTTGTAAAGAGTGCAAAAACTTCATAATGCCAAAACATTACTTGAGATATTACAAAATTAAAAGAATATAAGACAGCCATCATGACCTGTACCACTGGCACAGGATTCTGTATTGACCCAACAACAGACTTGTATTATTTAGCTCACACAGCAATGGGTATTCAATATTCAATCTCACAGAAGAAATATGAGTGTTTTAAGGGTATCAGATCATTATAAATGTAGATCAGAGTACTCTATGTATATTATGTATGATATCAGATTATACAATTTTGACAATTTGAATACTTTTGCCACATTACCCCTAAAGTTTACTGTTTATAATATCTATTTAAGACTATAAACAACATCTGGAACTCTTTTATCTATATCAGATTATAAATGATATTTATCTGCATCAGATAGTGCCTAGAATTTGGCACATGCACATATGTAGTTACTACTGATATCTTATTGTGAGCATGAAATTTTTGTCAACAATCTGTGTGAAACATCAAAGCCTTAGGTCAAGTAACTTGATACACAAGGATAAAACCAATTTGCTAACACTTAAATCACATGTTGTAATGCAGGAAAAAATAAAACTATTACTATAGCATGCAAGAATATTCTGATGATCTTCAGTATCCAGAAGAAATTGTTATAGAATATAGAGGACTAAATGCACAATAGAGAACACCTGAGCATTTACTTTTTAATTTTCAAAACATTTTGTCAAATTATAGGCTGAAACATTTGATAACATAATGACTGCTTAAAGTACTTGTTGGATAAGAACTGTACTTTCCTAATGCAAAATATATTAGCAATATGTAAATGGGTTATGGAAGATTATCATAAATAATATGAAATTTACTCATTCTTCTTCTTTCTATAATTTTTATCTATCAAACAAATCTCAAACTAGCATACCTGTGTTGTGTTTAAATTGCTAAGGTATGATAATCCCTTTCTTATAGATTAAATAAAATATATCAAAATGTAATATTCTTGTGATTTTTAAAATAAAAAACTTCCATTTGTCCTATATTTACTAAATTTATCTTACTATTATTCCTCAATAAAGACTTTTAAAGGTTAGCCTGCAAGGTCTCTTCCCCAGCTATTTATGAACTAAAATTAGGAAGAAACACTAGGGATCTCTAAGAACTTTTAGAGAAGGAATGCAATAATAACAAATCTACTGATACCAGAACCAACGAATCTGTTATCACAAAACATTATGCAAATATTACACAAGTTTTGTTGTTAGTTTGTAACTACCAAGAAACTGTAAATTCCGTTTTGAATGTAAGTGACAAACCAAGCAGCAATTGACACAAATGTCATGTTTAGTGCTAAAAAATGAAGCTATGATAACAACAATTGATTCATGGATTGCTGTCTATTTGTCACTATTCTTTCAAACCTTGAGGTTGTATTCATTACAAAGGGGAAAATGCATATAAAAAGGTACCGTAAAACATTGAAAAATCTACATATGACTAATTCCTGGATTATTTACCCACTAGCGGATACGCATTGCAGCCCAGGGAAAGGGAAAAATATTAGAATACCAGCTACATAACTATGTAGACCCACACCATCAAACAGTGAAATACATAGCATTATCTATCAATTAATAATTATTCAGCATATTTTTGGGAGATTACATACCTATTTAGAGTAGGCTAATGAGGAGAAAAAAAAAATCCAAAATATCCTGCCCAACTTATACTTACATACATGATAAAAGTTACATTGTGGGAAAATACAGGATGGTGTGCAAGTAACTTCACTGTTGATGTTTGGGTTGACAATTATTATTACAATACAAGGCTATAAGCTCTAGACTGGCTTCATAACTATAATGGACAAGTATCATACCTGAATCAAATATAAACTGAATGTATCATTTCTCTTGTTTGGCTTAATATTAAGAATTTCATATAAATGGCATAAAAAATTACCAAAACTAAACCTTTTTGGCCAAAAGATAAAGGTAAGATTAAATGGTATATTTTATACTTTGTAACAGCAAATGGTAACTTTGCAGTTGAAACGATGTAATAGCTATTCTTTTCAGAATAACTATATAGCATTATAAAATGTTATTTTTACTCACCATATATCCATATGAGTGTGGTATGACTGACAGACTAATTTCCAAACTAAATGGATGATTGTCTTAAATATCAGTTAAAGTTGTATGAAATTTTAAAATCTTGTCCATATTAGTAAATGTTTGCCAAATATCAATGATCTCCCTGCAACACACACATTGATACTATAGCTGCAGACTACCAACACCTCCACTGACACCTACATACTTTTCATCCCAACCTTTCTGAAAATCAGTCTACAATAACTTAAATGACATTCTCTTATGCAGTAGTTTATCTTGCACTGTGCAAAGCTAGGGCTCTTTTTCAGGGGAAGGGGAGGAGAGGACCTAATTCTGCCTGTTCAAAAAGCATGAGAGTGAAGCAAAGGCTAGGAGTTTACTAGAGGCTGAGGTTAGGTTCCAAGTATATAGAAGTGAGTGTAGATCTAGGCAAGCACTGCAACCAGTCCTCCCTCACCTAAACTCCTCGCTGGGGATGTGGCCACCCAGGGGCAGGGACAAAAGTTAGACCACCAAGGACAATACGGATGGATGTATCGAAAATGAGGGAAATGTTAAAACATGGTGAGATCATCATTACAGGAGTACAAAAATGAAGTAAATCATAATCTAAGATATCTGAACTATGGTATTACTTCTTTACCCTGTCAGCAGTTTAGATTACTTGAATAATAATTCATGATATAACATGCCTTCTAGGAAACCTGTAGTGCATAAAAGTGAATATGATAAATATCAATAACCTCTTCCAAATGCCCTGACCTGCCCACTGGGTCATCATACCATTGTGAACAAGTGCATTATGAACAATGGAGCCAAATAAATGGTGGTGAGGCATAATACCAAAGTAATGAATGTGACATACAATAAACTATTTTTTTCTTTCAAAAATGATGTGATAAATAAATCACAATCTCCAAACATAAGAAACACCTTGTGTTAGTTATTTTACAACATCTGGTTATATCTGTTTATCTAAATCACATTCATCTACACAATACATTTATAAAAAAAATGTATTAAACATGAATATAAAAAACTTAAATGTCATTTTACAACTTTGCCCCATCTCTTAAAATAAGCTGAAGAGAAGTACTTTTCCTTTTAATACAAAAGGAAACAATGACTGCTTCATAAAATGAAAGAATTTAAGTATTCCAACCTCAATAAAAGGAGAATTTAAAAGCCTTAGAGAAATGGTTCATCTAAAATGCTGACAGTATATAATCATTGCCACTTTCTGATATTAAACACTCATTCACTGAACTCCGAAGTACTAAGTACATCAGTTTATACTTTGCTAAAGAACTTCTGAAGCTATGTTATTTAAACATGAAGTTAGAGTTTGCTTCATATACATTCAATATATATATGTACATTGTTTTCCACAATCTCAATACATTGTCACTTATTTCTGCATTTAGGTTATAATAATCTAAGAAAAAAATGCAGACCTATTTTCAGGTTTAATAAAAAGAATGTAATACCATAATGGAGGTGACTAGTGTAGAATTTTGGCAAATGAATCTAAAGTGTTGTTCAAATTCTCTCTTGGACTTGCAAATTTTATGTGTTGCTATGTTTTTTTGAAGTACAATAGAATGTAAAATGATTAAAAATGAACAATAACTAAATTTAAAATATTAACAGAATCAACCTCTGATAACTAACTGCCAAACATTCAGATTCATTTGCATACGTTCACAATCTGTGTTCAAAAATTTAGGTGGAGATAAAGCAGCTAGTACTACCTGTCCTTGAAGTATCTCCTGCATCCAAGAGCTAGCATTTTCATGGCTGATTCCAGGATGAAAACTGCTGTGAAGAAATAGTTGAAAATCTGAAGAGCATACTCCAGTTCCTGTTGAAGGAGACATAATATCAAAAATACACTTATTAAACATCAATATTTGTTTTGTTATTTATAATGACTATATTCTGCCATATACCTGAGTATGACAATATCATTGTTCTGCACATTATAAGAAATTTTGTATAAACAGTCACTTTCTGACTCTAAGCATGCCTAATCATAGTGTCAATTATGTCAAAAAAACCCACCTTTGGCATCTTATAAAATTCCATGGCCATGGTGACGACGTTGAGGCCTATGACAGCAGCTATTGCAAGGTCAAAATATTTACTGGTCACAATATTGTGAATGAAAAGCCTTGCTTTTGAATAGCTGCTGTAGTAAGGTGGCTCACGCATTTCTGGGGAAGAGATGGTCACATATTGCATGTTGCTTGTTGTCTTATGATTATACATGCAGACACAGCAAGCATTACAAGATTACCTTTAACCTGTAAACAATAATTTTATTATGATCTATGAATCATCAAAAAAATAAATAATTATGGCTTTCTCACAACTTATATATTTGGTAACAGCCAAGAGAGATCATGTGTGAATAATGTAAAACATTTTGTTTATCTAACACCATGTAACCTTTAAATAGGCAATCTGAAGTATTCTCTTGATGTCCCCTGACATACCATGAGAATGTACATTATACACACACACACACACACACACACACACACACAAACACACACACACACATATATATATATGTATATATATATTTGTATGCATGCATGTATGTATACATGTATATCTATGTATATATGCGCATATAAATAAATATATATATATATATATATATATATGTATATATGTATATATGTATATATGTATATATATGTATATATGTGTATATATGTGTATATATGTGTATATATGTGTATATATGTATATGTGTGTGTGTGCATACAATCATTAAATCTCTCAACTGTCAGGTCTTGTAAAAAAGAAGTTTGTTCTGGTTAATCATCAATACAATGGTAATCATATATGCAATCTACTAAAATATTTTGTTGACATGGTTTAGAGATAGGATTTATATATTCCTACTAAAATCTATGCAAATGATATAAACCCTCAACTGATAATTAAAAGATACCTTTGACATGTGTACATGCACAGGTATCAAGTGAGATTCTGTTAAATATTCACTGCATCTAATCATGAACAGCCTGTACCGAGTTAGTTTAAGACAAGGCTTGAAACACTAGTCCTGGTTAATTCTACAGATCAGTCTCTAAAGTCAAACTATTTCACCCATAAACACCCATTACTTTCATGAAGCCTCATAAGCTTCAACAATTTCTTCCTTCTTCTACGTCTTCTGATTTCCGCCTCGATGTCTACTGTGGAAGGGTCTATGCCTGCTGCAACTAGACTCTTTATTCTCTCTTCCCTGAATCTCTCTAGTTCTTATTGTTGGAGGAAGAAGAGGAGTTGAAAGATAATGAAGAGACATACAGCTGTATCATAAGATAAAACTATATGAGATGGGTATACAACAGTGGCGTGCAGACAGGGGACCAAAGGAGCAGTGGCCCTAGGCATCCAAGTGAGGGGGCATCCAATCAGAGAGGGAAATATGATAATGATTCTGAAATTTGTATTCAAATTGAATCAAGTTTTTATCTTGTATCCCCTTTTTGCTTACATCTTCAAAATATCTCCTTTTCTCAAAGTATTTCTCAATACTAGGCTTTATACTTGAGTCTGTAAGGCATCCAATCAAGGAGTTGGCCCTGGATATCACTAGACCTCTGCATGCCACTGGGTATAAAATAATACCATTACAAGAATAAGTAAGAGGAAAGAAACAGAAATGATCCAAAGATAAATACAGATCATAATTCATAGAAGATAACATTAAAGAAAAGAGAAACAAAATCAACAAGTCTTCCTTTTAATGTAAAACAGTTGTGGTAAAGTAAAATAGAACATATATTCTAAACTATGTTATGAAGTTAGATGCTTACTTCTTCTCTTTTTCTCCAGCTTTTTGGCCCTTTTAGCTGCCCTGCGAGCTTTCTCTTCCTTTTCCTGTTCTTCTCGGCATCTGTGGAAGTTCTCCACGACAACTCCAACAAACATGTTCAGTACAAAGAATCCCACGAGTAACAAGAATGAGATGAAGTATAATAATCTCCACTGAGAATAGTTTTCCTTTGGCTGTAAGAAGGAAACGAATAATTAAAAACTGCTACTGTCATAAACATTTCCCTTCTAATAAAAAAATATATGATTCAAATTTATAATTCTCATACAAAGCAGTTTGAATGCTTGATGTAATACCCAAATTATTTCTATTTGTTTTAATTTAACAGTAAATCAGTGGCATAATTGGGAGGGAGCAATTTTTGACCTTCCCCCCCATGGCCTCAATTTAGGGACACATTTTTTTCAGGCAGAATAAATACATAACCTGAACCCACCAGGGGTGGCATGTATGTACATGCCATGCCCATTGTGAATTTCTTCTATTAATTGACTTTACACATAGAGGGCTACACAAGTACCAAGTTACCAATGAGCCAATTATGAGTACTGCCTGTCTCACCTCTTTACTCTTTTCCTTGATTTTCAGAAACATTTTCTGGTTCCTTATATTGCTGTTAGTAGTGACTAACATTATAATAATTATAATGTCTATAATAAAAATGACAGCATGGTTATTGATAGCATTGGTAAAAAAAACAACGAAAATTTTCCTTCAAACTCAAGGAATGGCAAAATCAAGTGAGGTCACAAGATCTACTAACTGACTCCTTTGAGGCTAAGCAGTTCTGGAGCCGTCTATGTGCAGAAAAAATTCACTAAACAATACTATAGAGAACACAACATTTTCCAGGTGACATTAGGGACATAGATTCCCAAGCCTAAAGTGTCTAGCTACACCACAGGATGAAACTGATTACATCCTATTTTGTTATTAAATATCATTGTCATTTATAGCATTAGTCAAGAGATATCAATTACTTCTAATATTGAATATTGCAAACTGAGTCTAACTTAATGCAATATTCTTCTGTTTCCTGCTACAACTTTTACAGCTAATTTTAAATGTTATCTTAGGACCTCTGGTTTCATAAAATAAAAATGAGAACACTTATTTTGGAATCATTTATACATTAAGATACTCCTCCTTACCTGCAAGTCAACTCCAACAGCATCTAGACCTGTATACATAATATTGACCCAGCCATCTTTCGAAGAAAGGACAAATAACGACATAAGTGCCTGGCCAAGATCATCAAAGTTGTACTTCCGATTGAGCCAGATATTGCCAGGAATTGCCAAGCAGTCATCCTTGGTTGTGACATTTTTAAGATTTTCACCTTCACAGTAAAAAAAGGTACCCTTGAAAAGCTGCAAAAGGGAGTAAACATAAGATAATTTGTCAAATTTCATGTAAGTGAAAACTGATATTGCTTCATCTACATAAAGTGAATCCAAGAATCTGCAATATGAAAATAATACATGTATGATATAAATTTGACAATTGTTAGTACAAAAATATCATATATTAGAATGATAAAATTCAGGTTACTTCTTAGCTTACCTGAACTCCCAGGATGCCAAAGATGATGAAGAATGTACAGCAGATGAGAACAATATTTCCGATGGGTTGCAGGGAGGACAATAAGGTCTGGACCACTAATTTCAACCCGGGTGCTCGGTTGATTACTCTGTTGAAATATGTGTATGCACAGTAATTGTATTTCCTGTCATCAACATATGCATCAATCTTTATTTACATTTATCCTGAACACTTGTCTTAAATTGGCACACTGGGATGATGTAGACCATAGGCAATTTTGACTACAGAAAAATAAATGGTTAAGAACTTTGGTCTGCTTTTCTTTTGGTCTGGTAATTGCAAGTTACAATGCCTTCCAAGTGATCTTATAAGAATATATAAAAAAAAAGAATCCTTAGACACTGGAAAAGGGAAACATAGTGTTAGCAAACATAATCAGTAATCTGGGCTCACACTAATGATATACGACAGGCAGAAGGTACCGTAGTAAATTCACATTTATTTGATAATATCCTCTAAAATGTGACCTACCTAAGTGGTCTTAGAGCACGAAGAAGACGGAAGACCCTAAGGATGCCGAAGATGCGTGGCGAGGTTGAAACCAGGACAGACATAAGGAGATCTATGAAGGAAACGATGACGAGCGAACCATCCATTATGTTCCAACCAGAACTGAAGTATGCATTCTTACCATAGAGGAGCCCTTGAGCAATCACCTGTTTGTACAACGAAAGTCATTACTACTTTTTGCAGGTGGTTGTTTCTTTTTTTTCCCATGCACGAATTCAAAAGTATTATCGGGTCTTTAAATACACATCAACGGTAAATATACTAGTTTTTGGAATAATGGTTTGTACTAAGCTGGTGAGCAAGACAAATAAAAAAAAAAAAGGATAAAGCTGATCTATATAATAATATAATCAATAACAGGAGATTAGTAACAATGGTATATGTATCTTTGGTAAAACTTAATATGAAATTAGCTGTAAGAAGGATGTGACAGGTGACAGCCTTTCAGATCAACATATCAGACTCTCAATGCTGATAAATGCATTCACAAAAAGCTTTAGGTAAAAATATCAAACCACATACAAAAAGGCTTTTAATCCTTCGAGTGTGCCATTCTTTTACTATTTGCTGAATTATTAACATATCTATATCAAAATGTCAGATTTTGGATGAAAATCTATAATGACTGCAACTCCTGGAACTACTATGTATAGTTTTACAATAATCATTAATAAATATTTTCAATTTCATACCATATGGATTATATTTGGCATAGAGGATTTAATCAAAATTTTCTCCACATGAAATTATGGTAGTGCTCAAGCTAATTAGTTTTAATTTGTTATTCCTCAGTCAAATTTAGAAAATGCTTGAAAAAGCAGCCAGTTAACTTTTTAATTGTCACAA
>NC_091557.1:33108053-33110553 GCF_042767895.1 Penaeus vannamei
CACACAATTACACACACCTAAACCTACACACACAAATATCCTTATATGTATACAAATACAAATGTGCGTGCGTGTGTTATGTATGAGGTAAACGCCTTGCACGTCTCGGCGACTGGTTTGAATAGACCATTATTCACCTGAACGAGACCTTGTACAGGCGAAATTGCAGCACAAGCCATACAAATCGAAAGCCATTCACTCACTAACTCTCCCTAGTGCTCATTACTTTCTCTGTGCCCATGATTGCCTGGAGCACCCACCCAGACCATTTAATTACTGCTTTCCATGAATTTCATGAGTTTGTATATGCCTCCTTCGCTATTTTAATCTCTTCTGTCTTTTTTATCAAACTGTGTCAGTTTGGTTTGTTTAATTCGGTAAGCTTTTCTCCTCACTCATGACGGGCTGCAGATTTATATATAAGTATATGTATGTATATGTATGTATATAAATATATGAATAAATAAATAAATATATATACATATATATATATATATATATATATATATATATATATATATATATATATATATATATATATATGTGAGTGGGTTGCGCGAAGGTCATTCGTGCAGCACTCGATACTAGTCAAACCGTTGGCCCATAGGCCGCAAACTGGAGTTGTGGCTTATCATGGGAAACTTGGGAAATAACAGCTACAAACTGCAGCTTGTCCTGAGGTCACGGCCAAAGGAAGCTTGCATTTGATGTTCCCTAGCCCCTTGAAGCTGGGTAGCAAGCAGGGTTGCCGGAATTGCGGCTTTCTCCGAGGGTTTGGCCAAGGTGGAGCTCACCACATGATTGATTCATTATAAGGCCGTGGAGTGGAGAATCCTTTTTGGCAAACTCATCTTGAACATTTCAGCAATTTTTTTTTTCTTCTTCATCCAAAGGAACATATAACTTACTATCTATATACTGTTTACAAACGCATGGTATGAACCACGGTTAGTTGATTGCTGGTATGCCTGGTCATAGCCTCTCCATTATCGAAACCTGCAGTGCCTCCTCAAGGCCACCCATGGAAACAGGCAGGGTACATTGTGGTCCAAGGCTAAACTGTGGGGGATCTAGGAGCAGCAGGAGGCCCAAGAGGAACATGGTCATGGCCCACCAATGTGTGGACACGTCCTGGCTTTGTACCTCCTGCCCCTGAGCCCCCTGGGGTAATAGGTAGGTAGAGCATGCCAGTCCTTGCCTTTATAAATGGAAATGCTGTGTGGCGGGGAAATGCTCCTCCCACCCAACAAATGAGGCAAGCCGTGGGCCCTGTTGGGAGGTCGACTGCTGGGGCGCACGATGGGAAAGGAGGTTACTCGTCTTGCCTACTTTTTGGCAGCCGCCAACCCAGAGTGAAGCTTGTGGAGAAAAGCCTAAGGGAACCCTACAGGTGGATGTCGGGTCCTGCAGCTTTATATGGGGTAGCATCGGCAGGTGTGGCAGAGGTGGCATCCACTCTGAGTGACTGCCCAAGGCTAAACCTCAGGCAGGACGTCAGGATGGGGGCTTGGAACGTCCGTTCAGGATGATCGGTTGCCACTACTGTCGAGAGAGCTTGGGAGGCTGAGAGTTGAGGTGGTTGCTCTTTCAGAGTTGAGGCCTGTCAGCAGCACGATTAGTGTAGGTGGCTACATCTATTACTGGTCAGGCCTCAGTGTTGGTTACCATCTTCAGGGAGTAGCCATAGCCATTTCCAGCAGACTTCAGCCCTCGGTAGTTACACTGGTATTGAGACAAGCTAGCATTTGGATTCATGTCTCTTACTGCTCAGTACACTCCTACCAATGTTTGTTAACTCGACGTGAAAGAGATGTTCTTCGCCAAACTTACATCTGTGTCAGACACTTGTCCTTGGCGAGATATATGTAAGGAGCATCGGGCTGGGTATTTTGAGCATTTGTACCAGGTTGATCCACCAATAGTTAAGTTGGATTCAGGTATTGCCAAGATTCCATTGTCGGACCCACACATCAGTGAGGATTCACCTTCCCCAACTGAAGCTAGGAGGGCAATCTCCAAACTGAAGCATGGCAAAGCAGCGGGTACCTGCATCACACAGCTCAGTATATCAGGCAAGGTTCTCACCCACATCCTTCTAAGATGTACGAGAGACCACTTGCTGAGGCACCGGAGGTAGTGGCAATCTGGATTCATTCCTGTTAAGTCCACACTATACTATCCAGGCGCTTCGAGCCATTGTAGAGTGACACCATGAGTTCGAGTGTGGGCTCCATGCAGCTTGTATTGACCTCAAGAAGGCGTTCGATAGGGTGCATCGGAAATCACTCTGGGAGATCCTGAGACTGAGAGGAATACCAACAAGGATTATCGGACAAATAGCATGCCTGTATACTGGTGCTGAAAGTGCTGTAAAGTGTGGTGGGGGCCTGTCAAGCTTCTTTCTTTTTAGTTCAGGAGTGAGGCCAACCCAGTGAGGCAAGGCTGTGTCCTTTCACCAACACTTTTCAACAATTGCATGGATTGGATAATGGGCAAAGTT
>NC_091557.1:33126701-33131701 GCF_042767895.1 Penaeus vannamei
CGAATTAATTTAGGAATAATTATGGTCATCCATTTTGGGTTCTAGAATGTGTTGCCTTCTCCGCAGTTCACAAACAGATTAGCATGAAAGATGAATTAAACACACTGCCATTTGTGAGAAAAACCGTAACGGCTTTTACGAAAGGCTACACTCACAACAAACAGGGGATAGGTATACAACTTGGATACATGTAGGTTTATCACATATAACAGCCGGTATTTCGGTTGCATAAAATGCCAAAACAATAAACAAAAAACATACAATAAACTATATATACTACAAGCAATCGATGTAGGGGTTGCTTCGAATTGATACATTTAGAAACACTAGCTGATAAGCTACGGATATCAGCACTTGTGGTCAAGCGCTTTTGTACTACGACTTCCAGTAAATGAAAGAGATAGGTAAATCAATGCAAAATAAACAAAACGTCAGAGATAGGTAATTCAATCAAGTACACTGCATCAAGATATCACCAAAGAAAGGCCAAAGCGACAGGCTACTACAAATACTTTTCAAGAGTTCATGAACAGCACCACTTCACAGTCATACATACAAAAGTAAATAAATTACTGTAATACGTACACATAGAGAAAATGCAGCAGGCAGAGTCGTTTTTGTGATATATAAACCAGAGGTGAAATGTCCACTAAGACATAGAGACAAGAATATTTTGTGGACAATATTCAATGTACTATACAATATTGTCAGAAAATAACAAGTGGACTACTTGTAAAGCAACATTGAGATTCCAGTTCTTATTTTTTTTTTCTGAAGCTACCATTTGATACAATAATGGCTAAGTAATTGCAATATTATGTATGTACAAAACAGCATATGAGAGTAGATACAACTTCATGCCAAGATGGAAATCACTTTGTTCAGACAGTGTATTTAAGGCCTATTTTAACACTGTAAACTTTATATACAAACTTACAAAAAGGTTATATGATGGTAAATATACTGACGTAGGGCATATGTAAATATAATACATGCTTAATTACAGTAGACAAAGGTAAACTAACATGTGATCATTATGAAAAAAAACGAAGCAAACTAGTGTCACCGCTTAGAACACGTCAAATATATATACACATCTTTATTTTAGTGGCTTTACAGGAATATTTGCAATATGATGGTGACGTACATGTAGAGGTAGCTAATGAAAAAGGTGAAATATTCACACATGAAGACGACCAGATATTGTCTCGTATGCAAAGATTTTTTTTTTATCATAAGGAGGGTGAAGCATTTACAGACAAAAAAAGGTATCTCATAAGACAGGAGAGGATGGTAAGGTATTTTTAAAACTTTGATGAGGAAGATAAACAAACGTAAAATAACACATAAAGGTTACGATGAAAAATGAAAAGCACGGGTAGTACAGAAGCAGATACAAGAACCGGAGTGGGGATTATGGAATAACATTAATATTAATGGGGACCACAGAGGCTATGATGGTGCTCTCGCATAATCAAAACTTTCAAAGTATGGAATGACATTTATGCAATATGGAAGTTAGAAGCAGGTTAGAACGGCGGAATGACATGCCATACAAGAGGGAAGCTCCAAACGAAACAAGTAAGGGAGGCAGTCAGACAATTACACGAGAGACAGTGTTAAATGTGGCCACATGAACAGACACAGGGATTAGGAATAGTAGGACGTAGGTACTGCAGCTCCCTCAGGGATAGGGATGGGATACGGAATAGTGCTGAGTTTGTAATGATCATGATTTTCAAGAATGAGTTAATGAGGATATTGGTGAAGGCCCAGGCTTATGGATTATTTTTGCAAAATCACAATAACTACTCTCTTGAAAATGGAAAACAATCCCAATTCAATATTTATTCAAAGATGTTAATGCAACTCGATACTTTCAGTACAATATATTAAACAGTCAATGCTAGTACGTTTATTTCTCAAGATATCAATTCAAATATAAATGGATCAAATCAGCATGCTACACACATTAATGAATATGAATCGCCAACAAGAACATCAAGTACTGAAAGGAAATATGACTGAACTTTGCAGATCTTTAAGGCAAGAGGATAATGCATGATCACAAGAGCCTGGGACATATGGCACAAACACTCGGTAAACGAAAGTGGCAAATGGGTCACCATGGAGCGCGTGGGAGCATCTGGTGGAAAAGATCAAGAGTGGGGGATCCTGGTACCTGGAGCTAGATGGGGTCTAACAGGCCATCTTAAGTGCTTACTGGCTCGTACCCTTTTGACCTGCCTTGTGCATCAGGCTTCTCTTAGGGCAATGGCTGTTCTGGTTTTATGACTCAGTGCGATGGCTGAACTTTGGTTCTAGTGAGGGACTATGTGATTGTCATCATCATTATTAGTATCATTATTAACATTTCAATAATCATAGACAATTTTTGATGATGATGAAAATGATAATGATAATAATTATAATAATAATAATAATAACTATAATAACAATAATAATAGTAACAATAACTATTGTTATCATTATTATTATAATCATTATTATCGTTATCATTATTATACCATTATTCTTGCAGCTGTCATTATCATTATCATCCATTTTATTCACTCAGTCATGAATATACTGCAGGTCAACATGCACCAGAAGCCTGCAGTCGTTTACTGGAGATAAGTATACCAGCCAGTAAGGATTACACACAAAAATACTGTATAGATTATTAATTTACAAGAGGCCATATACAATACATACTCATCCTACTTAGGGATACTACAAAGACATACCTATAGAGAAAAATACTATTGTTAGATGTCTACATTTTCCCCAAGATTTTGAGGGATGTTTCAATATAATGTGTAGTACCATCAAATACTCAGCATAAATAAGCATTTCAAACAGGTATGGGGGATGGCTTCTGGAGAATACTATGATTCTAGTTATTTGCCTAAAGCTATTGCTGATACTGCACAGAAATATTTTCACAAAAGATTTACCAGCACTGCATGTGTAGCACTGACACACTCTTGGTGAATCAGTAATACCATACTACAGGTTATGTAGCACTTCTACTTTCCAGGCAAATCATATCAACATTATCAATATACAGCATAGGTGGTACTGCTAAATTCTACCTGTGCCTCTACCTCCCTTCTACAGCACAGGCATGAACACTACTCTATCTTGTTCATTTCTAGAAAGCCACTATATGAAGGATTTTGCTATATAATTTTAGCAATATATCCATTGTCTATTTTTTTTTTTTACCTGTCAACATCATATGCTGCTGTAATACTACACTCATGTCTCTTATATAAACTGCACCAGGATAATATTTACTCACTACAACATCACTTCTGTACCAAAGCATCTGAAATCTAAAACTACTACAATCGCTCATAAGGGTCTCGACAGTTCATCTACAATAATGATAATCTCAGGCTGCCCATACATTCAGCTGTCTAAACCAGTAGTTTATTTTTGATATCTTGGTCATAGATATACCATTTCATGTGATATTTCTCCTCTATGCTGAACGCTTTGATACTGGAACTATGAATTCCTCATTGCTTAGTTCTATATATTAATAATAAATAGAAATATTCAAATGAAAAGGTTTACACAAATAAAATATGAACAAACATAACAAACATGGATTGGGAAAAAACAGGAATGAAAGTTGTAGAAGACATTATGCGCCCGCACACACGAACGGCCAAGCATGCACAGGCGCGCACCGGGGCACACATATGCTTATCCATGCAAGCATAAATTTATGCATAACATGTACAAGCATATATCATTTTTACTCGCTCGCAACCATAAACATATGCACGTACATGCACACGCATGCGCAAGTACGTACAGATGCACAGATAGACACACAAGCACGCAAACGCAAACACACACACACACACACACACACACACACACACACACACACACTGCACAATCACATGTGTCCGTGCTCGCAGATACATGACTATATACACAGCTATGCATGCATACGTACATACACATGCATACGCATGAATTCACAAGCTCATGTATATCTATACATGGGTGTATGCATGTATATGTATATATACATACATATTTATACAAACATACACACACACACACACACACACACACATACATATATATATATATATATATATATATATATATATATATATATATATATATATATACACACACATGTATGTATGCATGAATGCATTTAGACATACAGACACACACACACACACACAGACACACAGACACACAGACACACACACACACACACACACACACACACACACACACACACACACACACACACACACACACACACACACGCACACACAGAATACACGTCACTTCTTGAGAAGACACCAAACAGTATCCACAGTCTCTTGTCAAGTATAAGCCAATGTCCTTCATTAAGCAAAGACAATCTACAAGGCGTGAGTGCGTGAGGGCCCGAGTGAGGCATTAGTGAAGGCCTACATTTGGCTTAATCCACAGAGACCTGTATTTGGGAAAGCCTAAAGACACGTAATAAACTGAGTCCTCTATTGCCATTGAAAAGACTCCACCAAGCATGAGCTCAATGTGCAGCTTCAGACCCTACACCAAGCATGAGCCAAAGGTTTACAATTTGGATGAAATTCGTACAGTAAGCGTATGGCAAAGCTTTTTTCATCACTTCTTATTTCAAAGCCCAAAAGTAAAGACTATAATGAAGCATTACACTTTAAATCAGTTCATCATATTTCTACGTAGTACTCTTTTGGTGCATAATATCATGTTAGCACATAAATTATCTTTTAATGCCAGCCATTGTAGACCAACAACAAAAAACTATGGCCAGCATACCAAGAAAAAAGCAAAACCATGCAATGGCTTGAAACCATGTACATTTGACTTTTAATAAGATGAGAATCCAAACAGAACAATACATGTTTAGATGACCTACACATAAATTACGCTGAACCAAACATTTATGGTAAGACTGCATAACAGCACAGAGCAGAACCAAGTATGAGCCATAAACC
>NC_091557.1:33139201-33149201 GCF_042767895.1 Penaeus vannamei
AACAGAACTGCACCTGAGAAGGATTGCCCTACCGCTTTTGGACTACAGGCTGATATGACCAAGAAAACTTGGTTGGAGGTGGCGAAGAGCACACCACGCTGATGGAGGGATGAGTGACCCCCGCGACCTCAGGAGTCGATGATACCAACCATGGGAAACCCATTTAGTGAACGCGAAACAGTTGCAGTTGCGATAAGCCTAGTGTAGTAGGCAGCGGTAACACCCATGGCTAAATGATAATTACACAATCTATTGTATTCCGTGCTACTGTTTAACGTTACACTATCAGAGAATGACAATTATATTGCCATCTGGACAACAATATTGCAATATCGATCTGTTACGCCATGAATCATTGCATGGGCTGCATACAAGTAACCACCGACTACTGCATATTTCCAAAGGGGCAATCAATCACGACCTTTTGCATGAAAGCCGATCTAAGCAAAATGGAGGGTATCCTAATTCGCGCTGAAATTCTTATTAACAGGGATATACTAAAGATGATACCACACACGGAGACTGAACAGATCCATAAAAGCAAGCACACATACACACATATATTTATACAGATATATACATACATACAAGTATAAAGGTATATATATATATATATATATATATATATATATATATATATATATATATATATATATATATATATATATATATAGGGACAGATATATGATACATATTCCAAACTCTTCGCTTCCCTGGAGTGATCATCTCTGGTGAAGCGAAATACAAAGGCACCATTACCTGAACTTCCTCAGTCAACGCGAAACAACTTTTTGTTGTTGATTTTCTGTATGATTGGTTGGCATATGTTGTATATGCATGCGTGTGTGTGTGTGTGTGTGTGTGTGTGTGTGTGTGTGTGTGTGTGTGTGTGTGTGTGTGTGTGTGTGTGTGTGTGTGTGTGTGTGTGTGTGTGTGTGTGTGTGTGTGTGTGTGTGTGTGTGTGTGTGTGTGTGTGTGTGTGTGAGTGTGTGAGTGTGTGAGTGTGTGAGTGTGTGAGTATGTGAGTGTATATATATATGTATATATATATATATATATATATATATATATATATATATATATATATATGTATATATATATATTATATATATTTATATATATTTATATATATGTATATATATATATGTATATATATATATATATATATATATATATATATATATATATATATATTTATGTATGTATACATACATACAAAACACACGTGCTGTTTATATATGCTCAACAAGAAAACCACTTTGATCGCACGATACTTGAATTAAAAGAAAAAAAATACGAATACACATCAGGTGTGTATAGTATTCGTTAGCATTCTCTAACGTTCTGTAGGTCGCTATTTCATCAAAATAATCGCGATTAAAGGTATGCTTTACTTCAAACGCAATATCCATCGTGTCATCAGGGCCATTTCAATCTGCATTTACCATACTGAGATCTAACGTTCAATTAGGTTGAATTCCATTTTTTTTTCACGAAGCAAAGGTCACACTGAACTGAGCTCGAGAGAATGGAGTGAAGCTTTTTCAGACCGGGCTTCGAAGGGTCTCATAGCAAAGTAATTGCTTAGGCAGAGAAAAGAGGACAAGGAGACTTATGTATAAAAAGATGTTAGCCGGTGAGTACTATCAGTAGTACTATTAAGAGAAAACTACCATCCCAGTGAGAGAGAGAGAGAGAGACAAAGGAAACTTATCTCTCGAGTGATGTCATGGCCACTAAGCAGCGCAGTCTATGATCTAAGTGTGGATATAGACTGTACAGACACGAGCCCTCCGACGTCCTCCAGTCTCGGTCCAGCGCACTCTACGGTTTGTTAGACGAGAAGGCACTGGGATCAGAGAGGAAAGGCAGGGTTCTCATCAAGCCGGGGGAAGGTGAACGCTCAGCTGGGTTGTGGCAGGGCGAGGGGGTCGTCGGAGGCTCATGTCTCGTACGTTTTTTTAATGCTTTGGCGAACGCAGTGTTATGAATAGCAGAAGGACGTTTTAGAGAGCGCTTGAAGATAACTACCAACTTGCATAAAACAGGAAAGAGGGTGAAGACGAAATGGGATAGGGGAAAAAAGGTATTCCTTTTCAAGAATTTTGTTAAAAATTGAAACAGAAAATCTACAATAGAAATATAGGAAAAATATTCGAGGAACTAGTTCTCAAAAGAGGTAAAACATACAAAAAACTAAAAAATACTAAAGAAATGCTAAGGAAAAGTATCATACAAAAATTTAATCTATGGACTTAGGAGACAAACCTTTTAGATCATCTGTACATCAAGATAATTGAAATGTTAATTATTTTCTTTTTATTCATCAAGAAGAAATAAAATTCACGGACTTTATTCTGCAAGAGAAAAATCCAACTTCGTGTTCAGATTAATACAAAAATTAGACCAATCACATTTTTCCGTTAAAACAAAGCTGAGACACCGACCTAGCTCTACCTTGAATAAATTATGCATCTGAATGAGTTTGAAGTTATTAACGTGAGGTGTGTGTGTGTGTGTGTGTGTGTGTGTGTGTGTGTGTGTGTGTGTGTGTGTGTGTGTGTGTGTGTGTGTGTGTGTGTGTGTGTGTGTGTGTGTGTGTGTGTGTGTGTGTGTGTGTGTGTGTGTGTGTGTGTGTTCATATATACATATGTGAGTATGCGTGTGAGTATTAGCGCGTTTGTGTTCAGTGAGTGAATGAGTGAGTAAATTTGTTAATGTAAGTGAGAGGGGTGTGTGAGTGTGAGTGTGAGTGTATGTGTTCAGTGTGGCTGAAGGCATATACTCATGTTTGTATATGTCAGCGTATGGATCATCTTAATGAATGAGCTTCCTAATGAAAATGAAACACGGCTCACTGTCCGATAAAGCTAAAATACCCCCGACCTTATTTCTTTAATCTCAACGTAATATTAAACCTCTGTCAAAAAAGAGGGAGCGAATGACAAGGCCACCCACATAGCAAAGGCAAAATACCCACCTAAAAATGAAAATGAACAGAATGAGAAGAGAGAAGAACACAGCCACATTGTCCATGGTCCGCAGCATAACAAACAGCTGGCGCCGGAGCTGCGGCATGAACCGAACCAGCTTCAGGATGCGCAGCAGGCGGAAGGTCCTCAGCACAGACAGCCCCGATCCCTGGCCAGCCTGCTGCTCCGCGTGCGACGTCGTGTAGCTCTCGTACATCTCAACGACGCTGCGTGGGAACTCGTCGTCAGGTGAGGAGAAAGACTGAGGGCGGGGTTAGGGGGGGGGGGTGAAAGTGATTGTGACAGGGTTGGCGAGGATGATGACTGAGGAGGAGGTGGATGATGATAAAGGTGACTTGGTGACTGTGATGAGGTTGAGGTTAATGGCGACGATAAAGATGACTGATCATGAGGATGAAAAAGCTCATGGTAAAGATAGCTTATAACCAGGATGAGAATGAGGATGAAGATTCTGATGATAAGGATAAGAATGATAAGATAAGGAATGAAAAGGATAAGAATGGTGATGGCGGAGATGACTGATGTGATATGATTATGTGGGTCAGTCATGATGATGATGATTTGACGATTAACACAGAAGCACTAATATATCTGAAAATCATCAGGTAACAGATCTTTCCGAGAGATGAACATTATTTACATTTGGAAATAATATGCATTGCAAAATCCATATTGGAAGCTGAAGATCTGAAACGAAATACACATTTTATCGTTGGTCTGACTGTTTGACATCAAACACAAGCAATTACGAACAACGGCTATTTTATACTGACTGAGTTTGAAAGGGGTTGGGATTAGTAACAAGCATATCTTACAAAAATCAAACTACATTTTAAAGAAAATCGGTTTGGATAAAAATGCATCCTAGTGCAGGCCTTTCTTCTATTGAGCTCTGAAGCTCTCCCATGACTTTGATCTTAAGCATCAAATCTACGACTTTCTATTCTAGTCAACATGGTTACCTTAGAATCACAATAACACCATCAAAGACGTTGAATCCATTACTGATGTAACCAAAAGGCCCTTCAGCAATAACTTTCAGCAGCATTTCCAGAGCGAAAACTGCTGAAAAAATGATGTTGCTCGTCTCCACGATGGTTGTCAGTATCTCGGGCTGTGATAGAGTAAAGTCTGTCAGATTGTAGCTTTGCTTTAAACAATAATTTGTCTTTCTTTGGACTTTCGTTGAATACTTAGGTATTTCAGATCGAAATCATGAATGCTGAATTTATCATTCACTTTGAACCGAACTTGACAAGGCTTACTGCC
The DNA here is from genome assembly GCF_042767895.1 of Penaeus vannamei. Taxonomy (NCBI): domain Eukaryota; kingdom Metazoa; phylum Arthropoda; class Malacostraca; order Decapoda; family Penaeidae; genus Penaeus; species Penaeus vannamei. The sequence goes on from NC_091557.1 coordinate 33,143,464, forward strand.
ACATGAGTCATTCTATTGCCATCTGGGACACAAGGAAAGAAAAGCGCGTTCCCTCACCTGGTTGTGGTACTCGACGCCCATGCTGAGAGTGTTGATGAGAATGGCCACCAGGATCCCTCGCTGGAAGTAAGTGTGTTCCACCAGCTTCTTGATGTACACTCGCAACTTGGAGAAGAACCTGCGCAATGGCGAGGGCGGGCCACTCCGCTCCTCTTCACTCCATTCCTCGTCACTCCAGTCGGAGTCGGAGTGACAGGAGTCTGAGGCCGAGTAATAGCCTGAGAGTCCTGCAGGCGCTTGGTCTGCTGAGAAAAATAACGTAGGAGCAGAGAAATGTTTGACACCTTTGGCAAGAGAAGAATACAATGTGTGCACAGAGCGGGAATCGATGCCCAAGTGCGTGGGCAGTGCCGCCGAGAGCGCGCCACTTAGTGCTAATAGTTCGCCACATGTGAGTGAGCCCTTACCACCTGAGCCATTATACGAAGGTGTGCGCGACACGGGCCGCAGGGAAGACTTGGTCTTGGCAGAGGGTGCGAGCGTCGGAGGAAGCAGAACCGAAGGCAATAGTGAAACGGGGGGGCCCGGCGTGTGTGGGGAAGGGGGCAGAGGCTCACGGAAGTAGGCTGGGTCCAGCGGCTCGTCGTCGGTCTGTGTCGTCTTCTCACTGTGACAGACATTCTTGGTAGCGGTCTCGCCCGCGTGGCCGTGGAGGAGCACCACGTCACTAAACATCACAGAGCTTCGTCTTCTATGCCGGGGAGTGCAGGCTCCCGCGGGCGATGGGGGCACCAGCTCATTGTTCCCTTCACCGCTAGCACCACTGGGGATCATGAGGAGGACCGGGCGGTGAGGGGACGTCTGAGGGTCGACTTCAGACACCTCCGGGCTAGCGCGAGGGGCGCTATTGTTTCTACTGTCCTCCTGGCCCTCGTTAACCTCTGGGGGCGATAAAAGCTGAGGACTTGTTGCGGTGACGTTATTCATTACAGTGAAGCCCCCGCCAGGACCCACTCCCCCGGCGACGCCCGTGGGCATGGTGACCACGGTGCTCGGCGTCAGGTGGCCTCCCGGCTCGCGCGTCAAAAGCGCGTGTTGGGCAAGCACATACTGCCGACGGCGCCGCTGCTTCTTAAGGCTTAACTGCCGCGGATGCTCAGATCGGTGGCGGCGGCGGAACTGTCTGTAGCGGGAGTACAACTTCCGTCTCGCTCGTCTGTACAGGTGGGCGATGTACTTGATGATCTCGGCGTAGCACGAGTTCGGTTCCGACATGGAGCCCGACGCCAGAGTGCTCGTCGAGTGGAACCGAGCACGCTCCATCTTCATGCGCTCCATCTCGCGTTTCTTCGTCTCCGAGAACTGCGTGGCGATGACGACGAGACACAGGTTGATCAGGAAGAAGGACCCGATCTGAGGGAGGGGGAGGAGTCAGAAGCATTCTAGGCGATGATCTGGATTTTCAAAGAAACTTTTACTTTTTTATCAATCAATGGAGTAAATAATGTGCTCTAAACTGCAAAACGATACACTGAATCTTTAATAGAACGATAACTAAATCATAAAGTATGAATGAAAACGTTGATGAACAGCAAAAGCAAGCACAACAAACCGTTAACAACTATTGCAAATGAAAATGTTTTATGCGAGTGGAAGTCTGCATGTGTGTGAGCGTTCATCTGTCTCTGCGAACTATTCTCACTTTTCAATTGCATTCTAAATTACAGCGTTTGGTGTCAAATTGAACTTTAAATCTACTTAACTGGTGCATCGTTTTTTTCAAATCACGTTAAAAATAGAAAATAAAATATACTGCAGCACGAAATTGCTCTTCAGTTCCTTTAATTAGATTCTGCACAATAGTTTACTACAAGCCTAAATATCTTTACGCTCTCCTGTAATGCAATATTCCTGGGTATCAAAATCTTGGAAATTGTAATGAGAGTTCAAGAAAACAAGGAAAATAGGAAATGGTGAAAGGCGTTGCATTCTATTTTTAAATCACACAATATCCTCAATATATAATTTCAGAAATCCATTCACGCTCAAGGGACTAAGATTAGAATCTTACACATAATTTATACTTAGTCCAAAAATAGAGAAAAAAAACTTACCACGATGAGTAGAACAAAATAAATCCAATCCCAGAATGAATGCGCGTCTTGAACATAGTACATGATGTCCGTCCAGCCTTCTAAACTGATTACCTGTAATGAATAAGTAGATTATCGGCTTGTTTACACATTTAGGCTCCGAGCTGCATGGTGGCTTGAGTTTTTACAATGTGTGTTGCGTATATATATATATATATATATATATATATATATATATATATATATATATATATATATATATATATATATATGTGTGTGTGTGTGTATGTGTGTATGTGTGTGTGTGTGTGTGTGTGTGTGTGTGTGTGTGTGTGTGTGTGTGTGTGTGTGTGTGTGTGTGTGTGTGTGTGTGTGTGTGTTGTGTGTGCGTGTTTGTGTGTGCGTGCGCGCGCGTCTGTGTATCAAAAATACCTCGAACAAAAGCCAACGTTGAAAGTTCCACCCCCTCGTATATAAGAATTTTATTCCATATATTACCAACTTCTGAATTCGATAACGCCCTGAATTCCTCTCCCAAACCGCCAGCACTCACTAGGAAAATGGCCACCCAGGCGAGCCCGATGTTGTCGAAGGATATGGTGCCCTGGAAAGGATTCTTGTCCCCTGGCCGGCAGTCGGTGTAGTATTGGTTCCAGTTGACACACGATTCATTGGTGGGTTCGTTGCTATCGAACGTTTTCGCTGTGCCGTTGCAGTCCATACCTGGGGGAGGCGGAGGGAGAGGGGAGAGGGGAGAGGGGCGAACTGTTTTATTTGAATGGTGGGATAGAACGAAGCGGGTTCTTCGGATGAAAATTATTTCTAGTTATTTTCAGAGATTCTAAAGGATTTTTTTTCGCTCGTATGAGCCTTAGGTACTTGATTTAAAGTAACCAATGTCATCGAATCAGCTCCATCTCAAAAGAAAGAAAGAAAGAACGAAACAAACAAAAAACAAAAAACTCGACAGTCTTTATTAACGTTTTCTTTTTCTTCCTATTTTTCACAGAACCACAAACCCACCTTCGTATTTCGTCGGCGGCAGATTCTGGCAGCGGTGCATGCCATTGTCCTTTGGCAGCGAACAGATGTAGTCCGGGTAGTAGGAGGAGATCGACCTGTCGGGCGAGAGAGACAATGAACTCGGCGCTGGCGAAGGAGCGAGTCGACGTTCGCCCGAACCCCCGCTCGACGTCTAAGCCCGTCTGCACGCATTCCATGGTCCCGTGTCTTATTCCATACTCGAGATGGACTATTCCAAGTAGAGATAAAATTACCAAGTGCATAGAAATTACCAGATAATCAAAAGAACTGGCCAAAAATCAACGCGTGCAGACGAGCCAAGACGACTGTAAACAAAGGAGCTGCGAACGCGACCATCTTCCCCGCGGAACCTTTTCCAGCAATGAGAAGGGAAGGCTCTCTCGTGGCGGCATTTGTGGCCGAGGAGGCTTTCCATAAGGGCACAAAAATTATACATTATATTATGTGTGTAATTGTATCATTCATGATTTATTGCAATCAGGGCATTATGGTGATTGGTTAATGTTCTCGCGTTTAGCACACGTTTAGTTAGAATCCTAAAGTAAAAAAGCCACGTTTCATGGAAAAAAATATTCAGCATTAGGCTTTAGGAAATCAAAGGTTTATGGGGAAGAATTAATCTATTTCTCAAAGGAAGTAAAAAAAAAAAAAAAAAAATCAAAACAAGATTAGCGCACTTTTTAAGTCGAAGACAAACACGCAAAAAATCTGCACAACGTTAGAAGACACTCACATTAAATGTTTTACAATCACCAGCGTTACTGGGAAGACTAATGTGTTAGACTAGTGCACAACTCGAGTGACGTACACACTACAAAACCAAGTCTCAGTCGCCTACAAGTGTGAATCAAAGGTTTTCGTAGGATAACGTTCCTAAAACTCGTCACAATCCTACCACTACTTCGTGCACCTACGGTACGAGACTTCTACAACGGAGTCGTGTACGAGAGGCTCACCTCGGCGACCCGCTCCCCCTCCCCCCTCGGCCTAGGGAGGCTCGAAGGGGGCGGGGAGGAAGGGGGGGCTTGTGTCACCCTCCTGCTGGTCAAACGAATGGGGGGCAAAGGAAGGGGGAGACGTAATTATTTTCTTTTGTAGTTTTTTCCTTATCTGTTCACTTTTCTGGGGGGAAACATGCGTAAATGAAGTACCACTTTCATGTATCCGTTTTTCTTTCTCGTGTCCTTTAAACCAGAGACAGGGCAAGGTGTCCCTCGCAGCTCTTATGGTTGACTCATAACACCTTGAAATCCACCAATCCGATGCTTTTAAACTGTACCTTTTCATTTTGAATATTGCCGAAATGGCACACACCAGTACACAACGACCGTCATGTCTACCAGTGCAACGAATACCAGTGTATTACAAACAAACCAGTGCCGAGGATCTAAGGTTACCAACCACAGTTTATGCACCACAAATACCAATAAGGAACAAAATGACAGCCTAGATCGGATGCATCCAATATCCATCTACACACGACAAAAGACCGGGAAAGCTCCAAATATCTGGCTACGAAAAAAGGTGGAAGAGAAAATTATATATGTATATTGTATGCATATACATGTATACATACATACATACATACATACATACATATATATATATATATATATATATATACATATATATATATATACACGTGTGTGTGTGTGTGTGTGTGTGTGTGTGTGTGTGTGTGTGTGTGTGTGTGTGTGTGTGTGTGTGTGTGTGTGTGTGTGTGTGTGTGTGTGTGTGTGTGTGTGTGCGTATGTGTGTATACATATATCAATCTATCTTTATATATATACATATATATATACATATATATATATATATATATATATATATATATATATATATATATATATAGAAAGAGATATAGATAGACAGATATAGATAAATATATATACACTACACACACACACAAATATATATATATGTGTGTATATATATATATATATGTATATATACATATATACATGTATACATATGTATATATACATAAGTACATGTATATATAAACACACACACATACACATATGTGTGTGTGTGTGTGTGTGTGTGTGTGTGTGTGTGTGTGTGTGTGTGTGTGTGTGTGTGTGTGTGTGTGTGTGTGTGTGTGTGTGTGTGTGTGTGTGTGTGTGTGTGTGTGTTTATATATATATATATATATATATATATATATATATATATAGAGAGAGAGAGAGAGAGAGAGAGAGAGAGGGGGGGGGGAGAAAGAAAGAGAGAGAGAGAGTAAGAGAGGGGAGAGAAAGAAACAGACGGCGATAAAAAATAAAAGAGAAGCAGAGAGAAAAAAAAGAAACACATAGAGAGAAAGATAAACAGAGAGAGAGAGAGAGAGAGAGAGAGAAAGATAAACAGAGAGAGAGAGAGAGAGAGAGAGAGAGAGAGAGAGAGAGAGAGAGAGAGAGAGAGAGAGAGAGAGAGAGAGAGAGAGAGAGAGAGAGAGAGAGAGAGAGAGATGTGTATTTATTGTGTGTGTGTGTATGCGTGTGTGTGTATGCGTGTGTGTGTGTGCGTAAATCACTGGATGCTCCATATAACTACCTACACACAACATCCAGTACTGAAATGCTCCAACATAGGACTAGAGACACC